>NC_138357.1:43263578-43523578 GCF_046562875.1 Panthera onca
ATATACATCTTAATTTTTTCTCCTTGTATGCCTATATATATATATATACATATATATATATATATATAGCGAGAGAGAGAGAGAAAGAGAGAGAGAGAGAGGAGATCCAGGTATTGCTTGCAGGCAAGGTGAAAATAATACATACATATGCGTGCACACACACACACACACACACACACACACACACAAGGCTTTGCAATTGTGTTTTCAAAAGTAAGCACAAACCACAAATCTCTGTACTTTCTTTTTTGTTTTGTCATCTATAGGAAATATTTATTCAGTGGTAGATCAGAAAGAAAAATTACAGCGACCTATTAAATATAGCTGACCTGTCATTCTCTGATTACTATGTTGGGTCTCTTTATGTCTCTAACTTTAGTGTATTATGCAAAAAAGGTTATACAATTCCTTCCCCTCCTCTCCTGCTTCCCTAGCTTTCACTCTTGCTTACTATTTTAGGTTTAAAAATAATATCTAATTAAAAAAATACCAAATAAGCTTCTACCGCTTTCTTTAAATCCAAGTTTGCACAGCAAGCCTGACCTCTCTCAAGGGTCCTTGCCTTATGGTCATTTAGCTGGCCAGCTCTACAAAGGACATAATATATCAATCTTAAACCAGACCCATATTTAATAATTTTAAAATCTGCAAGATTATCTCTTGCTCAGTGTGATATACCAAGGTCCGAATCTCCCCTTATTATGTGGCTATTGTCAAATTGGTATATTTGGTGTTGATTGATGCCAACCTTCTGACCTTAATATACTATGAGGATAATTACATTGAGGCTAAATATCAGAAGAGATCCCACCATATGCAGGTTTCTTTGCTTTATCATCTACTTTTTATCAAGGTGCAAACTTCCAAAAAGCCAATCTAGATGTCTTTTGACTTCTTCATTTACTTTTACTTCTACTTCCTCAGGAAATAAGTCAAATGCAAAGAAATATCAAATCATTAAAAATATACCTCTGTGACCTAAGCAATAGTGAATGTTTTGCATCTCTAGAAATTTGACGGTAAGGAAATTCTGAAGGGAGTGCTACTCTTCTGCTAGATTTCTTAGGGTTTAGACCTGGCTGTTTGGGAGAGGGGAGAATTGGGCATAATTTGCTTAAATATGCATAATTTGCTATGGTGATGACCTCCACATTGAGATAAAATGGATCTTGTATAATAAAAATTTAAAAATTGTTAGAAGCTGATGACTTTACAACACTTTCACGAAGTCTATAAAATGAAATTAAGCATCAATGCCCTGAGGTTTTGTTTCCCCTATTCCTACATTAAAAACCAGCCTCATCTTTCTCCCCTCCACACCCCGACCAAATCCCAGAAAACTAATATTGCACTGAACTGCAATGTAAAGATTATAGCCTTTCTCCTTATCTCCTCAGCTCTCACCAAGTTCTTATGTCCCAGGGCCATGACGGGGTCAGTTAGTCTGGGCCATTTGCCCCCATTTTTTTGTACCAATAAAACCTTTTCCGCCCCTGGGTTTGGAATTCCCTACTATATCATTTCTATGACGTCTTACCAATTCCACTCTTCAGTCAATTTTAGAAAAAAAAAAAAAAAAGGTTTATTTCAGTTTACTTATTTGTGGTTTCACATATTTGCCCTAGTTTGCTTTTTTTCCCTCTTTCTCCCACCATATATAGGGAATGTTGGAGGATGGTAACATTTTATTCGTTGATTTTACACTTTTACTTCAGAGTAAATCTAGTCAAAATATGAAAATTCTGTTCAGAAAGGAAACCACCAATTGAGGTCTCCACATGCCAGAAATTTCATGTATGCAGGGTAAAAAAAGATTTAACTTCTAAACATTTTGTGAATTTATTTTATAAAGCTGTATCAATAACCATAATGTTAATATTTGCAACTCAACATGTCAATATTGAAGTTCCTTTCTTTAAGACTGAAGACAATTTGCTAAAATGTTACCCATGTGCATCACCACCTCCTCTACACCATTCTAGTATAAAATTATATAGGTGAGGCTTGGGGAATGCCCCATTTTTTTTTTTATGGAGACAGGTGTCTGCCCTCATTAAGAAGACAATCTTTAAATGGCAAATATGTATAAAATTAAAGCACTGCGAATCTGAATAGTCCTATAACCTCAAGGTTAATATTTAGCTTTTCCCAAAGCACACAGGCCACAGCCCTGAACTACAGTTGCCTGGTGATTATTCCAGCATGGTGCATGCTTATTCCCTTTCAGAGAGTCCAGGGGCCCTTTGCATTCAAGAGAGGGTGCGAGTGAAATGCCAATCTAAAAAGGGAACTTAAAAAACGGAGTTGGGTGGAATCCAATATCTGTCAGAGACCAGATGCCAATGAAATAAACGGCACTGCTAAAATAATAACTCTACTAATAACGACAGCGATAATAGCTCGCCAATCAATTACAACTCTGGAGGGAAGCCGGGCATTTGGAAAAAAGAGAATCCACAAACGAAAACCCTGAGAAAAATCTATATCTGGATAGCTAGTGAGAACAATATTTTCTTTTTTAAACTGGGGTGTGCAGAATTCACTTCTTCCCCAAGCGGCGTCGAGTGCTTTCGCTCCTGCAATACTAAATCGAGAACAGTGCCCTGGCAGAATAAGGTTTTAGAAAGCGCCATTATAAAGTGAGAGAAATGAGCCTCCAAAGCTTTAATTTTCTAGCCCCCTGTCACCTAGAAGTAAAGGTCATTCCGCGAGTGGGCATCTGCTTTGGCAAAAGAAGCAAACGATAGGGCGGCGGGGTGACAGGGAAGAGTGCTCTCAGGAAGCCAAGCATCGTCTTGCTCTTTGGCCTCTCCTCGAGCTCTGGAAGTACAGGTACCCGAGCACCGCTAGACAAAAAGACATTCGAACACCGCTAGAAAATGTCCCGTATTTCAGCGCCCGCACCACCCCACTGCCACCTCTTCTCTCTTCCCCACCCCCGTCGCTTTGCCTTTTCGTGAACTTGGCGCGGCCGGGAGTCTGGCGGGGGAGCGCCTTTTCCACAAGCCAACTCCTGGGGTCTCTTTCCGCACCCATGGTCCCGTCGAACTTCTGTCCTAGCCCGGCTTGCCCAAGTCCGTCTCCTACCCCAGTGCTCAGAGCCCGAAGAAGAGAGCACTTCGGAGGCGATGGGCGTCCTCTACTCACCGGCAAGTGGCCCAGATCCGTGACTTCCTTGTCCCTCCAACCCCCAGGTCCCGCCATGGCTTCGAGCCGAAGGAAAGCGGGGGACTGAGTTAGGAACGCTTGGAGCCTGAGGTGGAATCGGACAAGAAGTTGAAAAGGGAGAGAAGAAGGGAGAGGGCGTGGGGTGGGGGGAGAGAATTGGGGACCGGGGTTTGTGGCTTGGGAGACAGAGGAGGGGAAACTGGAGGGAAAAGAGTTTGGAGTGCAAGGAAGTCGAATTTGAGAGGCGGGAAAGCAAGTTTGGCCAAGGCGAGAGAAGCGCCTGAGCGTCCGTCCTGGAGACCAAGAAGTTTAGAGAGGTGCTCTGCGGGCGAGAGCGCAGTGTCTGCCCCGGCAGGGTGCGCCTCTTTCAGGGTGGGGAGGGGGGCGGTACAAGGAGGGCCCCCCCCCACCCTCGGGAGCAGCTCGAAGAGGATTGGTGCAGCGTCACGTCGCCAGGTGGGCAGCCGCGCGGCGGGGAGGCGGGCTAGGGGGGCCACTGGCCAAGGGAGGTGCTGAAGGACTGTAACGGTTTGCTAGCCGCCCCTGGCGGCCTCCCCCGCCTGCACGCCCCCTCCCACATACACCGCTGCGCCTGCCGCCCCCGCCCCCGCCCCCGCCCCCGCTGGCGAGTGTTCCAGAGGAAACTTTTTCGCGGCAGCTGCCAGCCCCGGAAAACCGGTCCCGCTCCGCGTCGCTCCCAGTCTGGGCCTCACAGCTCTGCCACAGTCCAAACAGCCCGCGCCCTCCTCTCCGTTAAACACTTGTGACTTTTTTAGTTGTCTATTTTCTCTTTATGCTACTCTGATTTTATTGCTTCATTTACTCAAAGACCCATCAAGTTAGATAAGGGAATGACTGGGCACTGGGTTAGGGATCAGACCTAGGCGAGCCCCTGTAAGGGCAGGGAAAAAGCACCAAGTGCATAGCAGGGCTACCACAGCTTGGCCTTCGAAGCCACTAGATGAGGGCAGTGAGGCGTGGACAGGCTGCGAAGTCCCCTTCAGGAGGGCCGCATCTTTTCTGCCCCAGAGTTAGTTGGTACCAGGCCCGGGATGCTCAGTCGGAACCGCACCTGTTCACAGATGCTAGGAGTTGAGTGACACTGATTGACTCTCTGAAGCCCCAGCTCTCCCAGTTCCTAAGTTTGCAGTTTGCTGCGTTCCAAGAGCACAGAGAAAGTTCCTGCTAATTCCCCAGTCTCCAGCTCTCTGGGGCCAGGTTTCATTCATTCGCTCATTCGTTGCAAAACATTTCAGGGCGCCCAGGCTCTTCGCCTCCATTTCCCCCACAAAGCTCCTGGTATCTGACACACATTTTAAAAGAATCTGACAAATGGTATTTAGTCTAAAGAAGTAAGGCGCCTCTTGAAGAGTTTATTGGAAAGGGATTCCGTGCCTAAAACTAACCGCATTCTAAGCTCTTGCACTGCAAAGAGCACTTTAGAAAATGTCCCGAAGCTGCTTGCTTACTTACTGGAGCTTACTTACAGACTGCTTTCACGCACACCGGCACTCTGGAGTTGGAGCGCAATGTGTGTGCGTGTGTGGGGAGGGGTTCCTGTTTCTTTTTTAATTAAGAAATTTCTACCATTTGTAGGAAGATTTACACGAATAATTTTTCCTACCTACCTGAAGTTCACCATTTCTGACACACGCTTCTAACTTTTGTAATTATTCTCTATATATTGGTGGATTTTGATTATTTCATGTCTGTTTCAAGTTCTCAGTTTGACCTCTTTGCATTCCTTAACCTCCGAGCCTCAGTGAGCTCTGTAATGGCCACAGCCGGTCTGAATAACCGGGTCTCCCTAAATAAATTCTCCGTTAACGGGTGCGGAGAAAACTAACAACCACCCCCACCAGAAAGAAGCTCGGGTGTTCTGGATCGAATTTTCATGTTAATTCAAATATGATGTAAACCATACAGAAATTTCATTTTCCAAAAATCCAAATCTTGACAACTCCACCGCACAAAATCTTGCCTTTTAAAACACAGTTTAAGAATTCCTGAGTGATTAGGAAAACTCTTCTGGATGTTACTAAATATGTGCCTGAAAACAGCAATTCATGACTAGAGATGGGCAGGTGAACTAGTTAATAGAAAGCTACACTTTTGTATACATATCTAGTTTTCAGAAATCAAAACACGGAGTCAAGAAATACAATATTTAAAGGAATTCTGAAGAGTTGTTGCTAAAGGGAAGAAGTGTTCATAATTTAAGGCTTTTTTTTTTTTTTTTTTTTTTTTTTTTTTTTTTTTTTTTTGGCAGTGCGGTTTGCTGCAGGTAATGTGTGGGGAAATGCCCCATGGCCCCCAATGGCAGACTGTTTTAGCCTGTCTAAGGAGAGGAGTCCAAACCAGGCAAAAGAATCCAGGCTAGATCTTTGGGCTCTCTAGTTGCAAGGCTCTCTAGTTGACTCCACAGGGATTAGCCACTTAGCAGGGTGGGACCCCCCCTGGGGGGTGGGTGTGGGTGGGAATCTAGGTGTTTGACCAGAACATGGTAGAGAACCTACACATTTTTAAGTTATTATTTTCAAGGAAAAATGAGGCATGGAAGAGCATGGAAACTTTGCCTCGTAAACTGGCATTATGGGAATTTCTGTGGCAGGTTTAGGGAAGGTCAGCCTAGCTAACAGACCAGAAGGCAAATAGGTGGCCCCCAAGCATGAGGCTTAACCCTGAGAGAAACCTTGAAATAGGGCACTTGTTTTCTGACTTCAGGACTTCTTTTCTCCTCATCCCCAAACCATCACTTCCCCTTCCCTTTTAAAATGTTATTTTTTTCTCTCTTTCTTTTCTGACCTCAAAATGCATAAAAACAACCCTAGTCCATTCAGAATCTAGGAACTTGTCAGATTGTGTTTTACCCGGAAATAATTTATCTGTCAGCACTATATGTCCCGTATTCATTACATCTCTTTCTCTTCCAATCCATTCTGTTATCTTAAGGTCCTGAGAGCTTTCTAACTTTTGGTTGTTGGTATTTTTTTTTTTTTTATATCGAAAATGTTTTGAGTGCTTGATATATCTTCTGGTCTAAGTGTTTCGTATATACTATCTCATTTAATTTTGTCAAAAATTCATCCAGATTTTTAATTATCTCCATTTCATTGGCAAGGGAATTGAGGCACAGAGAGATAAAGTAACTTTCCTAAAGCCTCACAGCTAGAAATTGGAACTCAGGCAGTCTGGCTCCAGAGACCACTTGTCAATGACTGAAGGACCTGTGCATATTTTGAGACTGTGTGAAGAGGAGCCAAATTCAAAAAAGCCTCAGGGTAAGTCAGATCAGATGACATTAGCTAGGCCCATGAGCTATCCAGTTCCCCTTTCCCCCTTGCAGCCTTCAAGCCCTCCTAACAGAAATAACAAGGGCTTTATAAAAATAAATGGAACCCAGTTATAGTCCAAGAGTAGCTAGCGACCTGCCTAACCAGAGATTACCAAATGGATCATCTCACAGGGAAAAATCATGGATTTCAAGCTTAAGAAAATTCCAGAGGAAAATAATCCCAGCAATTTTCAATGCTTGTAAAATATTAAAATCCATACCTATTCCTTCCAGAGAGGTGTTTTTGTTTGTTTGTTTGTTTGTTTGTTTGTTTTTGGCTGAGAACAAACCCTATTCAGTGAAGTCTTGAAGGAGGCTGTGTTTGTGAGCAATCGTGCTTAGCAGAACTGAGGTGCTAAATGGCAAGGTTATAGCCAGTTAGTTCAGTTGGTAGGAATACTATGACATGGTGCCAAGGGTATGGACTTGATCCTCCAGAGGGTCAGTGTGCATCTCTCCATTCTTTAGTCCTTTAGCCCTTGATAATACTTCCTCTCTGGCCAGTGATGTCTTTTGAGAAAAAACAACTCCAAAGCCAACACTTCATCTTTGTATATAAATAACTGCATATTCTTTTTTTCACGTACATTGCTAGTCACCATGATCTGGAGAAAGTATATTGTAAGAGCATGTGTGTGTAATAACATACATAGATTCAAAAGGTTCTAGGCTGCTTTTTCTCCTTTTTTATTCACTCATTTATGATTGGCAATATATATGTAAATAAACACTTTAAAAATGAACCTCATAATATGCTTTATTAGCCATTTGTTAAATATTTAAGCACACAAAAGTTCTGTCATTTATTGTTTTTCCTCTACTCTGGCACCTCATGTATGAAAATGAGTATCTTGCCAACTTCTGTTAGGACAAATTTGCTGTCTACAATTACTGCTCCTGGGTGGCACTAGTGAAATAAGGTTATATAGCGATCTTCTTAAAAAAATACTTTCTAACTCTTGTGATGGCAAACACTAAAGATCTAATACCGCCCAATATACTTGTAAGAGGCTGGGGCAGCATATCTGAAAGAGTGTCAGGAACTGCTTGTTGAGGGAGGAAACTTCTTTGGGAACCACTGCTTTAATGGGCCTTCTTAAAGTTTTCTTTTTTCTTTATGGAGACACATTTGCAACTGTAGGATTTCTGCCACAATCCCCAACACTCTTGCAACCATTCCTTTTGATATTTCTTATGTGCCACTCCTCTGGGGACAAAGCAACAAGCCACCTGATGTTTCTCAGGCTAAAGGTCATGAAATGTGCCTTCTGACCATAGTTTGCAAAGCTTCCGTCACTTGTTATGGAATGCTCTTAAGCTCGGCATGATTTGAGCTATGCTTGTTTCTAAAATGAGGCCCTGGAAATCTGATCCTAACTGAACACGGGTCTCATTGCTATTGAAAACTGGAATGCAATGCTAAAAAAAGACAATTGTTTTATAAAGAGAACTAAAACAAGGAAATTAAACCCAAAACTCAGATAAATTTCTGAAGTTGGTCATGGGGCTTCCTTTTATTTTTATCTTTTCCATCTTGGAGGCCATATCATTCTCATTCTGGAATTCCCCACCCAGAAACTTCAGGATAGCCATTCTTCCTCACTCAGAACTCACCAGAAGCACATTAATTGATGCTAATGAAACTTATGCTTCAAGAAACCTCATTTGCATTTCCAAGGGCCGGGGAGTGGTCCCAGTAATTCTGTATTGATAACTCTATATTCCTTTTTTGAAGTGGGCTCCCCAGATTATAAAAGCTTCAGATACAACAAAACTTGGATTTCTCCCTGAATACAAATGTATAATAAACATAGTTGAAGTGTGTGTTGTGTGTGTGTGTGTGTAATCTCCCTATCACTGAGGCTTGACAAAGTAAGAGTTGCAGCTAGCATCCCACAACCAGAAAGTGTGTATTTTAAAAGAGAGAAAACTCAATGAAGAAAAGAGGAATAACACCAAACATTAAGAAATTATACATATATGTAGAAAAGAATACATCACATAAGCAGGATGGATATCCCTTTGATGGAGAATAAAAAGGAAAGAGGAAACAGAAGTGATATCATTATGGGCATATGTTATAGACCGATGATAGGAACTATATAATGGGCAATATTTTCCTAAATTTCGGTTACAACACTGCTACTCAGGGAGGAAGTAATAATGATAGAGAGCATATTTTTAATGTTTTATATTATTATACAAAAACTTATCAAATTAATACATATGGTAATAAATCAAAACTTTCAAAGATAAATGAAAGAAAAGGTAACAGTCTCTACCTTCTCCATCCAATCACACACCACCACCACCACTCGCTCCTTCAACATGTTAATGATTTGGTGTATATATCCTTCCATACCATTCTCCAGGACCATAAACTTTATGGAAACACATATGCACATGCTCACACACACACACACACACATATACATGCACACATGCATACATCTCTTTCTTCATTCTTTTGTTTTCTCTTGTTTGTTTTAAAAAACTGGGATTATACCATATATACAACCTTACAACTTAACAGCATGTATCAATGATATCTTTCCAGGTAAATATACAGATATAACTAATTCTAAAATTATCTCCTTAATTTTTTTTCCAAAAGAAAAAGCAGAATCTAATAAGTTTTTGAATTGCCAAGCTGACAATTTCATTTATTAGAAGATAAACAATGGAAAAAGCTGCTACTCTTTTTTTTTTAAAGATATTCTCTTTTTTTAACGTTTTATTTTATTTTTGAGACAGAGAGACAAAGCATGAACGGGGGAGGGGCAGAGAGAGAGGGAGACACAGAATCTGAAGCAGGCTCCAGGCTATGAGCCATCAGCCCAGAGCCCGACGCGGGGCTCAAACTCACGGACCGCGAGATCGTGACCTGAGCTGAAGTCGGCCGCTTAACCGACTGAGCCACCCAGGCACCCCAAAAAGCTGCTACTCTTGATTTAATTCTGAGGATTGAAAAAAAGCTAGTTGGTGATCTGGAAATTGCAGGATTGTATTATATAGATAGATATATATCTATATCTATCTATCTATATAATATATAGATATATAGATATATAGATATAGATATAGTTTTATATAATTATTATATATCATATATAGTTATATAAATATATTTAATATAATATATAAATATATAATATAATAAATATATATTATATAATTATATATATAACTATATATAGTTATATATAGTTATTGTTCATTTTTATGATTTTTAGAAAGCAACGCATGTGCATACACACATACACCTACATGCACACAAAATTCAGAATGTTCTGAGAGAACATTAGTTCAACAAAAAATTTTTGTGATGCAGTAACAAAGTTTAAGCAGATTGACAGAAAGCACACAGCTGCTGCCCTTTAGAGCAAACCTCCAGGCTGAAAAAGAAAAGACAGACTGAAGAAAACAAAACAAAACAAAACAAAACCTTTCAGATGTGATTGTCGTGGTCTTTAGAACATCACAGGAGCACCAGGAGTTTGAAAAATGGATATATTCCTATTTTCAAGACAGAACAAAAAACTAGATCCCAGAAACTATAAACCAATAAACTTGATGTTGGTGCTCGGGAAATTCTCACAGAATATTATACAGTTGAGTCCAAGGAGATGCTTCCCAGGAGCAAGCAGGGATACATTAATAATAACCCCTGACAAACCAACTTATGTTCTATGTTGAATGGTGTAATAATATCAAGGCTTCGAGGTATCCCCCAATGAACCAGGCATCTTGTTATTCATAACATGACCTTGTGTGATCTCTTTTCACCACGAATCATGGCTGAACCTATGTGGCTAATAGAATACAGAGGAATTGATAATGTATGACTTATAAATCTAGTTTACAAAATACATTGGAGCTTCTAGCTAGGACTCTCAGATTCCTTGATATGTGATGAGCCATTTGCCAAGCTTTGAGAACACTGAAGCAGCCCTGTGATGAGATCTATATGGAGGAGAATTGAGGTTTGTGGTCAACAGCCAATACCATCTTGCCTATCATGTGATAAACCATATTGAAAGCAGATTTCCCAGCTTCATTCAAGCCTTCAGATGATAGCAGTCTCAGGCAGCATTTAACTGCAACTTCATGACAGACCCTGAACTAAGCCACTCCCAAACTCCTAACCCATAGAAAACATGAGAGATAAGAAAAGGTTATTGTTTTAAGCCCTACATTTTGGGATGATTTGTTACAAATCAATAAATAACTAATGAACTGATTTTCTCACCAAGTAGACCAGGATACTACTATAGTCACTATATTTTTATTTCAACAGAGGATCTTATAATATCTCCTTAGACAAGATAGACAAACATGGGCTGGATAAAGTGCAGATAGGCATATTCATGACCAATTGAACCAAAAAGTTAACTAATGAATCAATAGCAAATTGAAAAGAACTTGTAATATTGATATAAACTTATACTGAGCATAATAAAATATGCATTCTAGAGTAGTGCTGTCCAATAGAACTTTCCATGGTGGTGAAACTGTTCTGTATCTGCACTATCCAATATGGTAACTATAAGCAACATGTATCTGAGTACTTGAAACATAGCTAGTATGACTTAGGAACTGGATTTTTAATTGTATTTAATTTTAATTGAGGTACATTTAAATTTGTATAGACACATGTGGTAAGTGGTCACTGAACTAACAGTGTAATTCTCTATGATTTGAGAAATCAAGTTTGTTAAAATTTAGAGAAAAAAATAAACAGAATCTTAAAGACAGAAACTCTAAAAAGAATGTGGTACAGAATTTTTGTCCTTGGCCTGGTGTTTAACGTATTAATCAATGTTTTAAGTGACAACATGAAAGACATACATATAACTTTTGTTGATGAACTCAAACTTGGAAGAATTATTAAAAATACATTGACAGCAGTTTTCCTAGTTTTGGCACTCCAAGGTCAGAGCAAAAAGGGAGTAGAACTAGGGAAGTGACTGGGCACAGACATAAGGTAGTCTTTAGAATTAGTTCAAAGGAAAGAGTCCCAAGTCCAGAACAGGATAGAGGAGACAAGCAATGAATTGAGCATAGATTTGGGAGGCAGTGAAGCAGACAAGCTGAGAAGATAAAACTAGAGATGAGACTTGAGTTGACAGGAATGATGAATAAGCAGGGGTTAGAAAAGGGGGAGGCAGGGGGCAGACTGAAATGTAGCAAAGAATAAACATAAATGAGGGTCAGTTCTTGCTGACTTTAGGCTGCCTTGCTCCTCCTTTTGTTTTTACTTTTGGTATTTTGCATTCCCTTTGAGTATAGACTAGACCATTAAAGTAGAAGGTCCATTCTGTAGAGAATCATACTGTGCAAGAATAATTGGCCTCAACCAACCAGATGATATTTTATAGATGTAAGTATAAAACTTTGCCCATAAGTTTAATAAAATCAAACAATCAATTCCATAAGCATAAGAAGTGAGAAATTTAACTTTTAAAGGTAATGTTAATTTAGTATTGCAGTGGTACCAGGAAGACCAATAAAATATCCAAATCAAAAACAATTTTTAAATTGTACCTTATACCCGATAAAGACATCTGAATAGGTGTGATTATTTTGGGGTATTATATTTCAACCATATAATCTCCAAACTAGGGAAAGTAGAATAGTGAATAATTTAGAAATCATGACATTCAGAAAGGTTGAGGGACTGGTGATACATAGTTTTTGAGAGGAAGTTTTAGGGAAATGGAGTAGCAATCTTCAGATATTTTTAACAGGATGTCATTAGGAAGAAAGATCAATGTATAGAAGTTGTAAAAAGGTACGACTCATAGAAATCTAAAGGTGAACATTCTAACAATAATTAGCTTTATAAAGAAGAGAGCTGCCTCTAATGGGAAATATATTTCAAGCAGACACTAGATGATTATCTTCCCTGGATTCGTGCAAAGAACTCATGGATTATAAAATAGATTGAACTAAAGCATCTCTAAGTCCTTACCAATTGTGAGAAATTGTATAACTACTATTCCTTTCCTTTATATATTGTGGTCTCTGGCTATTTACACAGAAGACATTGCTATTCTGTTTCCAACTTAGAGACATGTACTAACCTTAAGTCACGCCCATGAAACTACATTTTACATAAAGTCACAGAACAAATGCTACACTTGGGTAGAACACAAAAGCATAATTAGCTATTTTTACATGTGGAGCAAGTGCCAAGCAATGCAAACACTGCCACTACTCCTTCCTTCTTTTAACCCCATCCTGACCCTGGGCATTACCAAGCAAAGTGCATTCTCATCACAGTCTGTAAATGTCTCTACATTTACTGTTTTTATCTTTGTGGAGTTGGAACATTAAAGAGGGTCTTTCAGGTCAGGTAGTATGTGTGTGTTGCAGGGGTAGTGTGTCACCCCTGGGAATGTGAAATCCAATCAATTATTTCTCTTATAGTGCTTCCAATTGAAATCTGTGAGAGTTGTGTTTGCTCTACATGATATACATTCTCTCCCAAGGAGGAGCGGAAAGCACAGTGATGGTATTCTTTATGACTTTTTTCCATTTATTGGATGTTTCAAAAAATACACAAAAGTAATATATCTTCCTCTATTAAAAATAAGATAGATTATACTATACAACTTGCTTTATTTCACTTAATATGTTATAGATATCAAAATATAAATGTAACTTTCTATTTTAAGAACTGCAGGAAAAGACTGAAGGTTTGATTACATAAAAACTAAAAACATTCAGGTGCTTGGGTAGCTGAGTTGGTTAAACATTGGACTCTTGATTTAGTCTCTGGTCATGATCTCATGTGAGTTCTGCATCAGGCCCTGTGCTGACAGCGTGGAGCCTGCTTGGGATTCTCTCTCTCTCTCTCTCTCTCTCTCCCTCTTTTCTCTGGTTCTCTCCCTCTTTCTCTGTCCTTCCCCTGCTCGTGCTCTCTCCCTGTCAATAAATAAATAAATAAGTAAATAAATACACAAGCAAACATTTAAAAAAGCCTAAAAACATCCAATGGACCTATAAAAATATTTGCAACACGTATGACCAACAAATGTTTAATAACACTAATAAACAAGGAGCTCCTACAAACAGAGAAAAAGAAGCTCTCCAATGGAAAAATGAGCAAAACCTATGAGTAGGCAATTCACAGAGAAAGATATACAAGTAACCAATAAGTATATGAAAATGTACTAAACTTCATAGTAGTCAGGAAAATGTAAAAGAAAGAAAAAGCATATTTCATTAAAATTATGAAAGTAATAAAACTTCATTGTAAAAGCAGAAAAAAATAAGACTATATAAAGAAAAGTGCTGTGATGAACATCAAGTGTTATATGGAAGTGTTAAATCAGTATATTGTACAGCTGAAACTAATATTACACTGTATGTTAACTGACTAGAATTTATATAAAATCTTTAAAAATTGAAAAAATTCACTTATAACCTCCCCAAAAGAAAAACATAATAATAGTCCTACATTAACTCTTGCATTCTCACTTCCCATAAGTTAACCATATTTACCACACAATTCTCCATATTCTTACAAATATAAACAAACCCATAACAGAGTCTGTTTTAAATATACGTAGGAACTCCTAAATATACTAATGTGCAACCTGCTTTTCACATTCAACAATTTTCATGGACATCTTCCTGGTCAATGTGGAAAGATCCAGCCCATTATTTTATTTTATTTATTTATTTTTTTTTTTTATTTTTTTATTTTTTAATATATGAAATTTACTGTCAAATTGGTTTCCATACAACACCCAGTGCTCATCCCAAAAGGTGCCCTCCTCAATACCCATCACCCACCCTGCCCTCCCTCCCACCCCCCATCAACCCTCAGTTTGTTCTCAGTTTTTAACAGTCTCTTATGCTTTGGCTCTCTCCCACTCTAACCTCTTTTTTTTTTTTTTTTTCCTTCCCCTCCCCCATGGGTTTCTGTTACGTTTCTCAGGATCCACATAAGAGTGAAACCATATGGTATCTGTCTTTCTCTGTATCCAGCCCATTATTTTAAATAGCTACATAGCGTTTCATAGAATAGATCTAACAAAATTTATTCAACCTGTTGGTAGACTTTCAAGTAGTTTCCAGATTTTATTTCTTTATAAATAATCCTTCAAAAATATCACAGATATATCCTATGTGCTGATGCTTAAATTATCTAATATAGATCTCCAAAATTGAAACTTGTCTCAAAGGGTATGTTAATTTTAAGTGTTTAATAGTTGTTGCAACATTAATTTCCTAATGTTTACTAGCAAACACATTTCCACCAGCAGTTTACAATGGTTCTCATATTTCTACACTTTTGCTCCAATAGATGATGCCAATATTTTTTCTTTTCTTTCTTTTTTATTTTTAAAATAGTAATAGATATTACTACTGCTTGGTTCATAAAGAACTATAATACTACCAGTGTTTATGCAGAAAAATAATTCTTCAGATTAAAAAAATACAATACATGCATATATATACCTCATATGCAATAAGAAGTGTCTGTTATTCAATTTTATGTGCCTAAATTATGGTACCGGATCTTGGACTTTTGTAATTAAGATTTTACGTTTTTAGAGAAGTTTTAGGTTCACAGCAAAGTTGAGGAAAAATGAAACAGATTTCCCTCCCAGACATACCCAGCCACCACACAGGCATAGTCTCCCTCATTATCAACATCCCCCGCCATAGTGGCACATTTGTTACAACTGATGAACCCACATTGACACATCATAATTACCCAAAGTCCATAGTTTACATTAGAATTAATTGTTGGTGTTGTATGGTTTATGGGTTTGGACAAATATATGACATGTATCCATCATTATGGTATTATATGGAGTATTTTCACTGCCCTAAATATCTTCTATAGTTCACCCCCTCTCTCCAAACCCCTGGAAACCACTGATCTTTTTACTGCCTACAAAATTTTAACTTTTTCAGCATGTCATATAATTGGAACTATCTGATAAGTAGCCTTTACAGATTGGCTTTTTCACATAGTAATATGTATTTAAGGTTCCTCTATGTCTTTTCATGACTTGATATATCATTTATTTTTAGTTCTGAATAATATTCCATTGTCTGGATATACCACAGTTTATCCATTTACCTACTTAAAGAAATATTCCATGCTTCCAAGTTTTAGAAATTATGAATAAAGTTGCTACAAACATCTATGTGTAGATTTTTGTGTAGACATAAATTTTAATTCCTTTGAATGAATAACAAAGTGCATGATTGCTTGATAGTATAATTAGAGTATGTTTAGTTTTGTAATAAACCACCAAACTGTCTTGCAAAGTGGCTGTACCATTTTGCATTCCCATCTTCAATGAATGAGCATTTCTGTTGCTCTATAGCCTCACCAGCATTTGGTGTTGTCAATGTTCTGAATTTTGGCCATTCTAATAGGTATAGAGTGATAGCTCATTGTTTTAACTTGCATCTTCCTGATGACATAGATGACGTGGATTATCATAGAAGATGATGTGGATCATCTTTTTGTAAGCTTATTTAGCATCAGTGTATTTCTTTGGTGAGATGTCCATTGAAGTATTTGGTTCGTTTTTTTTTATTAGGTTGCTAATTATTGAGTTTTAAGAGTTCTTTGCATATTTTGGATAATTCTTTTTTTCAATTTTTTGTTCAAATTCCATTTAGTTAACATACAGTGAAATATTAGTTTCAGGTGCAGAATTTAGTGATTCAACACTTACATACAACAGCCAGTGCTCATCACAAATGCCCTTCTTAACTCCCATCAACTATTTAACCTGTCTCCCCGCCCACGTCCCCTCTCTTAACCAACAGTTTGTTCTCTATAGTTAAGAGTCTGTTTCTTGGTTTTCCTCTCTTTCCACCCCTATATTTGTTTTATTTTTTTCTTAAATCCCTATAAGAGTGAAATCATATGGCATTTCTTATTGTCTTACTGATTTTTTTTTCGTCTGACTGATTTATTTTGCTAAACATTGTCTTTCACAGAGTAGATGTTAATTTTAGCGAAGTCCAGCTCATCAATTATTTCTTTCATAGATTTTGCCTTTGGTGTTGTATCTAAAAATTCAACAACACCCGAGGTCTTCTGGATATTCTTTTATGTTGTCTTCTAGAAGTTTTATAATTTTTCATTTTACATATAGGTCTTACCTATTTTGAGTTAATTTTTGTAACAGATGTAAATTTTGTATCTAGATTTGTTTTTTTTTTTTTTTTGCATGTTGTTATTCCAGCACTATATGTTGAGATGGACTACATTTACTCTATTTTTAAGCTTTATCTCCAAGGAGATGCTTGGAATCAAATCTCAGAAGAATATATTAAATTCTGAATTGTACAGTAGAGCCATTAATTTTGGGATCTTAAATGATGTTGGTCTTATATCAGTAAGAGGAAAAGGCTGGCTTTTTCTCCTCCTGTATCTAATGACAGGAAGAATGTTGCTAGTATATTTGGCATTTAATATCCTTGTTTGGAAGACAGCAATCTTAACAACTCTTTTATTTCTCTCAAATTCCTGAGTTTATTTCAATGTATTCCTCCAAAAAGAAATTTCACAAGATCAGTTTTTCTCCCTTTCCCCAAGTATTCCCCATTGGATGAAGAAAGTTGGAAGAGAAGATCTAAATACTTTAATCATTGTGCTCTTTTTTACCTTAATTCCGTTAGCCAAATGTGAGTTCCAAGTCCCACTTACACCATTAATTAGTCACTTGGAAAGAGATTTCTTCATGTTTTAGTAAAAAATATCACACATTTGAAGTATGGGAGTGTTTAATATTGTGCACCTGAAACTGAAATAACACTGTATGTTAACTAACTGGAATTAAAATAAAACATTAAAAAGTAAAATTAAAAATTAAGAAAAATCACCCATTTAATTTGTGCAAAGTAGCATTTCTCAGCAATGTTTCCAAGTTCCCCTGGATGGCCATATATATCTTTTCCTCACATGATTTAACATCATGACATTATTTTCAAGTAACACAAGTCATTGAAGGTTTTTTGTTTACTTTTACATACATTCACACAGTAAAATTTCCTTTGGGGAGATTTTTACAATATTGGCACAGGCCTGTCTGGGTACCAAATTACTTTAAAATTAATATTATTATTATTATTATTATTATTTTGCTTACTAAGCTAAGATTTGGCTTCCTTTGGTGTATGCCTTCAGTTTGGAACACAATCTCATCTATGAAGACTCCAAGTAATGACAGCTTCTTTTGGGGGGGGGGGGTGGATGAATATTATTCAAAAATTAAGTACTCTATTTTAAATTTATAAAGTAAAATTTAAGAAATATTATTTCAATATTTTCAAAAAAGTGTCTTTAAAACAAACGTCTTTTCCATAAGAAGAAACCTTCAAGCTTATATTTTATTTCTAAAGGACAAAAAGGTAATTTCCGGTTTATTTAATATAGTTTTACTCTGATGTATAGCTATTTTTGTTTGCTATTTT
The DNA here is from genome assembly GCF_046562875.1 of Panthera onca. Taxonomy (NCBI): domain Eukaryota; kingdom Metazoa; phylum Chordata; class Mammalia; order Carnivora; family Felidae; genus Panthera; species Panthera onca. The sequence continues at coordinate 43,281,535 of NC_138357.1, forward strand.
GATTGCTATTATTCATGTTATAAGCTTTCATTGTCATTGAAGAGCAAAGTGGAATATTATGTGATGTATGTATTGTCATAGGATTAAGATAAACTAAGTTGCAATGAAAGGAAATGCTTACTAATTATATGTCTTTTTTTTCCTCTAAGCATATATTCAGAATATATTACCCTGGTGTCTAAAAGTTTTCTGCAGAAATTCTGATTGGAAAAAAAATGTAATTCTACTTTATTTGTATTTTCAGCTTGAATTAAGAGTCTTTTAGGAGCGCCTGGGTGGCTCAGTCTATTGCGTCCGACTTCAGCTCAGGTCATGGTCTCCAGGTCTGTGAGTTCGAGCCCCACGTCGGGCTCTGTGCTGACAGCTCAGAACCTGGATCCGGCTTTGGATTCTGTGTCTCCCTCTGTTTCTGCTCCTCCCCCGCTCATGCTCTCTCTGTCAAAAATAAATAAACATTTTAAAAAATTTAAAAAAGAGTCTTTTAACATTTTTTCCCCTCCATTTTATTTGGCTGCTTTGTTTTGCTGCCAGTGTCACATTCTGCATGAAGTATTTGGTCATTTGGCTGTTAGCAGTATGATGGTAGCAAATTTATGAGGAAATAAAGGGTTCTGCTAACCACCATTATATCTGGGTATCTACACATGTTTACCTGGTTGGCCGTGGAAGGTGAAATGAGAGGCTTGGATTTATATTGGATGTCACTGGGAACACCCCTTCAAGGGTGAGTAACTTTGTGCAAATGGTTATTATGTGTTTGCTACTTTCTGGTTAACACCTTGCTCCTCTTGGGCAAAGAGGTTGTCTTAATTCTCATGGCTTTCTGATTGATTCAGCCTTGATTCTATGTTGCCCCCTTATGAAGAAATATTATTATTACTATTCATGTATTTTTTAACTAGAAACTCACACCATAATTTTTCAGTTAGCTATGTCCAGTGATAGGAATGTCAATACTTGAAAGGGTTGAGATGGGTATATAGATGGGCAAAAGTAGAAAGGGAAGAACATTGCTCCCGTGTTTGGCCTGGTCTCTGACCTAGATACTGCCCTCTCATACTTCCCTCCTTCTATACACTCCTTTTACTGTTCTTTCTCTGCAAGTGCGAAAAAAATGTGTTTCTTATGTGTGATGTTGGGGATAGAAGGTTTAAAATGTGTATTATTGGAAAAATATATTCTCTCTCCCTCACCACTCCCTAATTAGTATTGGATTTGTAAGTTCTTGCCTAATACAACGTTGCTAACTCCACTATATTACTGTATTTGTTTTATAGTGTAGTTTATCAACTTTAAAATGACTCTGCTTCTCTGTACTTAGTATATAAATACACAATACGTAGGTTTCTATGATGTGAGTTGAAAGATGCTGAAATCACACTACAACCACCATCCCCACAATGGCTCTCTAGTCAGCATGTACCTGTGCCTGAAAGAATAATATTCTTTCTTCCTTTGGAATAAGTCTTTGTTGAAGTCTCTTTCTAAAATGTGTATACCAGCAGGTTAAAAAATCATTCTGAGCTAATCTAATATAAAATTTATCATATTTTATCTAGTAGAAAACAGGCTACTAAAGGAATAAGGCAAATGATAAGAAAGTTTAAATAAGAAGAACTTGGAGAGGAAATATCTTGAATATATCAGGAGATTGGGGAGCCAGGTTGGAGAAACCCAACAATTTTGTCTATGGATTCCAATTAAAAGCATACACAAGTGACCTAACCCTACCTGCATGGCAGCATATTGCATTAAACATTGCCTATCTTGGTGGTTTCCACATTGTTGGTGTTGCTGTTATTTGTTCTTTTTTACCTTGTTTCCCACCCCACCCCTGTTTTTCACCTTGCAAACCACGTTAGAGGTCTTTCTTTCTTAGTCTCTCTCATTTTTGAAAAGACTCATTTGGATTCTTTTTTGAAAGTCAATTTGAATCTATTAAATTCTTCATTCCCCAAATGGTTTCTAACTTTGAATAGAGAGATAAGGTTGGGACTTGTTTACTGATAGGATAAGGTACTCAGATATAACTGAGAAAAGTACTTTACTCTGTTTTTAAAAGCTACCATTTTCAATTTTTAAAACATTCAAGGACTAACAATGAATTTTCTTAATTTTCTCTTTTCCTCTCAAACAAGGGAAATTCTATCTGTCTGCTATCCTTTTAACTCACTGAAGTGAAAAGCTACAGGAGACTTTAACTATCTCTGCTCAAAGGTTAACATCTTTCCTCCAATCAATAGAACTTATAATAATCAGGCTTACATTGTAGTTTCCAGTTTCTCACCTTTCAGGTCATGGTGGTCTCCTTCCCAAGCTTCTTGGGTGGCACTTTTAATGGTAGTTAAGAATGAGAGTAAGTGGTCAAACAGAGAAAGGAAGAAGCGAGTTGAAACAAGGACTGTTAACTGGGAGGAATAATTTTCACAGGGAATAAAATGTAGTATAAAAAAGAGGCAAGAATATGGTCATTCAAGAAATATCTAAAGGATTTTATATTCAGATTTGAGTTTATTGTTGGGTATATTAACACCTGCCTCATGGGGTCATTGTGAGAATTAGATATCTTGTATGTAAAAGTATTTGATAATCACACAAAAGTCATTTTGAAAGTCAATCTGCCAGTCTTCCCACCCCTTTCCTCCAAGCCAATCCTTTTCTCTTAAAAAAAAAAAAAAAGCCCTAAAAAACTGTATAGTTCTTTCTTCTTTGGCTAAGAATTTCTCAAAGTGAGCATTTGTCCTAGAGTCAGGCTATCTTGGGTTTGATTCTGAATTTTGCCACTTTCTAAAAATGCCTCATAATTGGACCTGTCTCTTAACTTCCAAGGGGCATGATTTCTTCTCCTATAAAACAAAGATAATAATATTTACCTATACAACTATTGAGAGGACTAATAATATGTGAAAAGCATATGCACAGTGCTTGGAATACAGTAGGTACTTGGTAAATTATAGATTCCCCACTGGTGACCATTAAAAGCATGAAGAAAATTTTGTTCAAGTAAAACTTCTATTCTGTCTTATTGAATCCCATCTTTTCAAAATGGCAAGATCTCCTAGCTACATTCTTCTGGATTTTGTAGTTTGGTTAAGGTGATAATTACAAAGGCAGGTAAATTTACATTGGAATTTGGAATAATCAGGCTGCAGCATTGCTCAGTCCTCCAGAGAGTTCCCTGTGGGTCTCTCATGGAACTATATACTTGTTGGAAGAAGCTGACCTTCATCAGAGAGAGACTCAGTTTCTTTGGTTAAAGTTATGGGAACAGCTGTGCACACCTATGAAAATCCTCCAAATTAACGCATTGGCATATCTGATAACCTTTTTTCAGCATGTTAGCATATCTTTGGCTTTGAATAGCCCTTGATATTTTAGTATGATTAAGCAAAGTTGATAGGACATTTTCTAGTGAAGTTCTTAGCTACAACAGAGTTGGTGGTTTCCGACTGTGGACCTTAATGTATTAATTATCTTCCAAGGTTATCTTTTATAATGCTTCACAAGCACATAAATTTACTGATATCAACCTCATCTGTCATTATAATTCACAAATGAGGTTTTCTTTTTTTTTTTTTTTTTTTTATTTTTTAATATATGAAATTTACTGTCAAATTGGTTTCCATACAACACCCAGTGCTCATCCCAAAAGGTGCCCTCCTCAATACCCATCACCCACCCTGCCCTCCCTCCCACCCCCCATCAACCCTCAGTTTGTTCTCAGTTTTTAACAGTCTCTAATGCTTTGGCTCTCTCCCACTCTAACCTCTTTTTTTTTTTTTTTTTTTTTTTTTTTTTTCCTTCCCCTCCCCCATGGGTTTCTGTTATGTTTCTCAGGATCCACATAAGAGTGAAACCATATGGTATCTGTCTTTCTCTGTATGGCTTATTTCACTTAGCATCACACTCTCCAGTTCCATCCATGTTGCTACAAAAGGCCATATTTCATTTTTTCTCATTGCCACGTAGTATTCCATTGTGTATATAAACCACAATTTCTTTATCCATTCATCAGTTGATGGACATTTAGGCTCTTTCCATAATTTGGCTATTGTTGAGAGTGCCGCTATAAACATTGGGGTACAGGTGCCCCTATGCATCAGTACTCCTGTATCCCTTGGATAAATTCCTAGCAGTGCTATTGCTGGGTCATAGGGTAGGTCTATTTTTAATTTTCTGAGGAACCTCCACACTGCTTTCCAGAGCGGCTGCACCAATTTGCATTCCCACCAACAGTGCAAGAGGGTTCCTGTTTCTCCACATCCTCTCCAGCATCTATAGTCTCCTGATTTCTTCATTTTGGCCACTCTGACTGGCGTGAGGTGGTATCTGAGTGTGGTTTTGATTTGTATTTCCCTGATAAGGAGCGACGTTGAACATCTTTTCATGTGCCTGTTGGCCATCCGGATGTCTTCTTTAGAGAAGTGTCTATTCATGTTTTCTGCCCATTTCTTCACTGGGTTATTTGTTTTTCGGGTGTGGAGTTTGATGAGCTCTTTATAGATTTTGGATACTAGCCCTTTGTCCGATGTGTCATTTGCAAATATCTTTTCCCATTCCGTTGGTTGCCTTTTAGTTTTGTTGGTTGTTTCCTTTGCTGTGCAGAAGCTTTTTATCTTCATAAGGTCCCAGTAATTCACTTTTGCTTTTAATTCCCTTGCCTTTGGGGATGTGCCGAGTAAGAGATTGCTACGGCTGAGGTCAGAGAGGTCTTTTCCTGCTTTCTCCTCTAAGGTTTTGATGGTTTCCTGTCTCACATTCAGGTCCTTTATCCATTTTGAGTTTATTTTTGTGAATGGTGTGAGAAAGTGGTCTAGTTTCAACCTTCTGCATGTTGCTGTCCAGTTCTCCCAGCACCATTTGTTAAAGAGACTGTCTTTTTTCCATTGGATGTTCTTTCCTGCTTTGTCAAAGATGAGTTGGCCATACGTTTGTGGGTCTAGTTCTGGGGTTTCTATTCTATTCCATTGGTCTATGTGTCTGTTTTTATGCCAATACCATGCTGTCTTGATGATGACAGCTTTGTAGTAGAGGCTAAAGTCTGGGATTGTGATGCCTCCTGCTTTGGTCTTCTTCTTCAAAATTACTTTGGCTATTCGGGGCCTTTTGTGGTTCCATATGAATTTTAGGATTGCTTGTTCTAGTTTCGAGAAGAATGCTGGTGCAATTTTGATAGGGATTGCATTGAATGTGTAGATAGCTTTGGGTAGTATTGACATTTTGACAATATTTATTCTTCCAATCCATGAGCAGGGAATGTCTTTCCATTTCTTTATATCTTCTTCAATTACCTGCATAAGCTTTCTATAGTTTTCAGCATACAGATCTTTTACATCTTTGGTTAGATTTATTCCTAGGTATTTTATGCTTCTTGGTGCAATTGTGAATGGGATCAGTTTCTTCATTTGTCTTTCTGTTGCTTCATTGTTAGTGTATAAGAATGCAACTGATTTCTGCACATTGATTTTGTATCCTGCAACTTTGCTGAATTCATGTATCAGTTCTAGCAGACTTTTGGTGGAGTCTATCGGATTTTCCATGTATAATATCATGTCATCTGCAAAAAGCGAAAGCTTGACTTCATCTTTGCCAATTTTGATGCCTTTGATTTCCTTTTGTTGTCTGATTGCTGATGCTAGAACTTCCAGCACTATATTAAACAGCAGCGGTGACAGTGGGCATCCCTGTCGTGTTCCTGATCTCAGGGAAAAAGCTCTCAGTTTTTCCCCGTTGAGGATGATGTTAGCTGTGGGCTTTTCATAAATGGCCTTTATGATCTTTAAGTATGTTCCTTCTATCCCGACTTTCTCAAGGGTTTTTATTAAGAAAGGGTGCTGGATTTTGTCAAAGGCCTTTTCTGCATCGATTGACAGGATCATATGGTTCTTCTCTTTTTTTTTGTTAATGTGATGTATCACGTTGATCGATTTGCGAATGTTGAACCAGCCCTGCATCCCAGGAATGAATCCCACTTGATCATGGTGAATAATTCTTTTTATATGCTGTTGAATTCGATTTGCTAGTATCTTATTAAGAATTTTTGCATCCATATTCATCAGGGATATTGGCCTGTAGTTCTCTTTTTTTACTGGGTCTCTGTCTGGTTTAGGAATCAAAGTAATACTGGCTTCATAGAATGAGTCTGGAAGTTTTCCTTCCCTTTCTATTTCTTGGAATAGCTTGAGAAGGATAGGTATTATCTCTGCTTTAAATGTCTGGTAGAACTCCCCTGGGAAGCCATCTGGTCCTGGACTCTTATTTGTTGGGAGATTTTTGATAACCGATTCAATTTCTTCGCTGGTTATGGGTCTGTTCAAGCTTTCTATTTCCTCCTGATTGAGTTTTGGAAGAGTGTGGGTGTTTAGAAATTTGTCCATTTCTTCCAGGTTGTCCAATTTGCTGGCATATAATTTTTCATAGTATTCCCTGATAATTGTTTGTATCTCTGAGGGATTGGTTGTAATCATTCCATTTTCATTCATGATTTTATCTATTTGGGTCATCTCCCTTTTCTTTTTGAGAAGCCTGGCTAGAGGTTTGTCAATTTTGTTTATTTTTTCAAAAAACCAACTCTTGGTTTCGTTGATCTGCTCTACAGTTTTTTTAGATTCTATATTGTTTATTTCTGCTCTGATCTTTATTATTTCTCTTCTTCTGCTGGGTTTAGGCTGCCTTTGCTGTTCTGCTTCGATTTCCTTTAGGTGTGCTGTTAGATTTTGTATTTGGGATTTTTCTTGTTTCTTGAGATAGGCCTGGATTGCAATGTATTTTCCTCTCAGGACTGCCTTCGCTGCATCCCAGAGCGTTTGGATTGTTGTATTTTCATTTTCGTTTGTTTCCATATATGTTTTAATTTCTTCTCTAATTGCCTGGTTGACCCACTCATTCGTTAGTAGGGTGTTCTTTAACCTCCATGCTTTTGGAGGTTTTCCAGACTTTTTCCTGTGGTTGATTTCAAGCTTCATAGCATTGTGGTCTGAAAGTATGCATGGTATAATTTCAATTCTTGTAAACTTATGAAGGGCTGTTTTGTGACCCAGTATATGATCTATCTTGGAGAATGTTCCATGTGCACTCGAGAAGAAAGTATATTCTGTTGCTTTGGGATGCAGAGTTCTAAATATATCTGTCAAGTCCATCTGATCCAATGTATCATTCAGGGCCCTTGTTTCTTTATTGACTGTGTGTCTAGATGATCTATCCATTTCTGTAAGTGGGGTGTTAAAGTCCCCTGCAATGACCACATTCTTATCAATGAGGTTGCTTATGTTTATGAGTAATTGTTTTATATATCTGGGGGCTCGGGTATTTGGCGCATAGACATTTATAATAGTTAGCTCTTCCTGGTGGATAGACCCTGTGATTATTATATAATGCCCTTCTTCATCTCTTGTTACAGCCTTTAATTTAAAGTCTAGTTTGTCTGATATAAGTATGGCTACTCCAGCTTTCTTTTGGCTTCCAGGAGCATGATAAATAGTTCTCCATCCCCTCACTCTCAATCTAAAGGTGTCCTCAGATCTAAAATGAGTCTCTTGTAGACAGCAAATAGATGGGTCTTGTTTTTTTATCCATTCTGATACCCTATGTCTTTTAGTTGGCGCATTTAATCCATTTACATTCAGTGTTATTATAGAAAGATATGGGTTTAGAGTCATTGTGATGTCTGTATGTTTTATGCTTGTAGTGATGTCTCTGGTACTTTGTCTCACAGGATCCCCCTTAGGATCTCTTGTAGGGCTGGTTTCGTGGTGACAAATTCCTTCAGTTTTTGTTTGTTTGGGAAGACCTTTATCTCTCCTTCTATTCTAAATGACAGACTTGCTGGATAAAGGATTCTCGGCTGCATATTTTTCCTGTTTAGCACACTGTAGATATCGTGCCAAGCCTTCCTGGCCTGCCAAGTTTCAAAGGAGAGATCAGTCACGAGTCTTATAGGTCTCCCTTTATATGTGAGGGCACGTTTATCCCTTGCTGCTTTCAGAATTTTCTCTTTATCCTTGTATTTTGCCAGTTTCACTATGATATGTCGTGCAGAAGATCGATTCAAGTTACGTCTGAAGGGAGTTCTCTGTGCCTCTTGGATTTCAATGCCTTTTTCCTTCCCCAGTTCAGGGAAGTTCTCAGCTATAATTTCTTCAAGTACCCCTTCAGCACCCTTCCCTCTCTCTTCCTCCTCTGGGATACCAATTATGCGTATATTATTTTTTTTTAGTGTATCACTTAGTTCTCTAATTTTCCCCTCATACTCCTGGATTTTTTTATCTCTCTTTCTTTCAGCTTCCTCTTTCTCCATAACTTTATCTTCTAGTTCACCTATTCTCTCCTCTGCCTCTTCAAGCCGAGCCATCGTGGATTCCATTTTGTTTTGCAATTCGTTTAAAGCGTTTTTCAACTCCTCGTGACTGTTCCTTAGTCCCTAGATCTTTGTGGCAAGAGATTCTCTGCTGTCCTGTATACTGTTTTCAAGCCCAGCGATTAATTTTATGACTATTATTCTAAATTCACTTTCTGTTATATTATTTAAATCCTTTTTGATCAGTTCATTAGCTGTTGTTATTTCCTGGAGATTCTTCTGAGGGGAATTCTTCCGTTTGGTCATTTTGGAGAGTCCCTGGCGTGGTGAGGACCTGCAGTGCACTTCCCCTGTGCTGTGGTGTATAACTGGAGTTAGTGGGCGGGGCCGCAGTCCGACCCGATGTCTGCCCCCAGCCCACTGCTGGGGCCACAGTCAGACTGGTGTGTGCCTTCTCTTCCCCTCTCCTAGGGGCGGGATTCACTGTGGGGTGGCGTGTCCCGTCTGGGCTACTTGCACACTGCCAGGCTTGTGTTGCTGGGGATCTGGCGTATTAGCTGGGGTGGGTAGGCAAGGTGCACGGGGGCTGGAGGGGCAGGCTTAGCTCGCTTCTCCTTAGGTGATCCACTTCAGGAGGAGCCCTGTGGCAGTGGGAGGGAGTCAGATCCGCTGCCGGAGGTTTGGCTCCGCAGAAGCACAGAGTTGGGTGTTTGCGCGGAGCGAGCAAGTTCCCTGGCAGGAACCGGTTCCCTTTGGGATTTTGGCTGGGGGATGGGCGGGCGAGATGGCGCTGGCGCCTTTGTTCCCCGCCAAGCTGAGCTCTGCCGTCCGGGGGCTCAGCAGCTCTCCCTCCCTTTGTCCTCCAGCCTTCCCGCTTTCCGCGCAGAGCTGTTCACTTCTGACCTCCCAGACGCTAAGTCGCGCTTGCTGTCGGAACACAGTCTGTCCGGCCCCTCCGCTTTTGCCAGCCAGACTCGGGGGCTCCGCTTGGCCGGCGAGCCGCCCCTCCGCCCCGGCTCCCTCCCGCCAGTCTGTGGAGCGCGCACCTCCTACCCTCTTCTGTGGGCCTCTCGTGGGCGCTTGGCTCCGGAGACTCCGTTCTGCTAATCCTCTGGCGGTTTTCTGGGTTCTTTAGGCAGGTGTAGGTGGAATCTAAGTGATCGGCAGGACGCGCTGTGAGCCCCGCGTCCTCCTACGCCGCCATCTTCCGGCACTCTCCACAAATGAGGTTTTCATGTCTCAGTGATGTTCTTGCCTTTCAAACTAGACATTATCTTCCCAGTATTCCTCATGCTCTATATTTCTTTTGTATTTTAAAACACTTATGGAAGTTCTGCCTGAATTAAGAGACTATCAAAATTCTATTAGAAATATGGTTTTATTACTGGTATAGACCAAAGGGTAAAGAATATATCATAGAAGTTATAACCATAGCTGTGGCTTTCTACACTGCAGCCCAAGTTATAAACATTTTTTGTGATGTTTATAAACATTACTGACTTACATGTTCACCCAACTTTTAAACATAAATTTGAGAGCTTCTGAAAAACAATTAAGTGGAGGTGGTGAACTTAACATGGAGGAGTATATAGACAGATTGACCATGGGAGCTTTTGAATGTTTCCCCTTCAAAAATCCCAAGGAATTCACGGAGACCTTTATTCCCTAAAAAGGATCTTCTCAAGTTTAACCAGATCCAATGAATCATTTGGACCCCAGGTTATACTCAGTGAGCACAACAATAGACATATTTCAGGTTGTGACTGGAATTGATATGGAGATAAAACGAACATGAGTAAATTTGGTCCATTTTCTTTCTTTCTATCACATAGACATGATCTGTTCTCCACTCTTATAGGCATGTCATGCAGAGTGGGAGGAAGATAATGTGAGGGAAAGGTAGAAAAAATAAGAAGGCAGAGAATAGACAAAATATCAAGATAAAAACATGCAGGGTGTCACAGTGGGAATTGGGCAATAAAAAGAAATCAGAGATGGAACCAGGAACTCCCAGAGACCAGAGTTCTTAGGGGCCAATGTGGGAAGGAGTTGCTTGGTTTAGGGAAGGTCTGGGAATATGAGCTCATTAGAGAACTAGAATTCTACTTTCTTTGTGAAACACAATTTAAACTCTTAGTTTTGGTTCTTTGGTTATGAAAGTGTCTCCAACTTTGTATAGGACAGGACTCACTTATTGAAACCATGTTCTTTTATTATCCCAGATATCTACTCAGCTGGGGTTATTGAAGCAGCCATTTGGATAATTAAGGTCATAGTTATTTCATGATGGACACTTATTTCCTTCAGTATTGCATTTACCTATACAAATTATCAATGTGTCAATTAAATATCTTAATCAACTTAAGAAGAATAAATTCCATCACACTCCAAGAGAATTGTGGTGATTACCATCACTAAACCTTTGGAGATGAAAAAAAGAGTTATGTATGTTACCCTTAAGCTGGTTTGCTCCCAGTACTTCAGCAGCTTGTAGAATCCTCTTGGTTTCTCAGTTAATAACATGTCAAAATCACAATGCTTAAAAATGGCTGACATTTGAGCAAGATCATACACTCATCTGCATGGAAGTTTGATTCCTATTAAATAAGAATGTGTGCAATACATGGAAAACAGAAAGTACTTGTCCTCATAAAGATTGGAAGATCAGGATAATTGAAACTTTTGGAACAGCATTGTCACATCCAATGTCTCCTATCTTTTCTCCATGCAACCTAATTGGTTTTGTAACTCTGGAAAAGTTATTTAATAGGGACTGAGCCTTGAATTGTTTACCTGTATAATGGGATAATATTGTTTGCCTTACAGGGTAATTATGAGAATTAATGGGATAAAATTTGGAAACTGTATGTAGTAAAAACATAAATTGTTTCCAACTATTCTGTACCACCTTTTTTGCTTAATAGCAAAATGATAAATTTTACTTTGCCGCATGGTCGCCTAGAATAAAGATGTCATTTCCTGAACTCTTTTGAATCTGGGTGTGCCCAAGTGACTAAGTTTTGTCCAAATAGATCAGGTTGGAGAAGGAACTGGCAGGAACAAGGGGCAAGGGACAACCTTCAGTTAACTGCCAGCAAAGAACCACATCTTGCCAACTAACATGTAAGCTTGGAAGTGGATTTGTTTCCAGTCAAGTCTTCACATAAAACACAACCTTAACCAACATTTTGACTGTAGCCTTGCAAGAGACTGTGAGACAGATGATGCAACTAAGCCATGCCCAGCTTTCTGACCCATAGAACTGTGAGTTGTTTTATACTTGCTAAATGTTGGGATGTTATTATGCAACAACAGGTAATTGATATAGGGATAAATGCAAGAGTGGAATGTGTGAATTCCAGAAAGTGTCCTTAAATAGAAAGAATGTGCTCTTCTTCTGCTCCTTCCTTTTGATAGTTAGAATAAGGTTATAATGACTGAAACTCTAGCAGTTATTTTGAACAATGAAGTGATAATAGAGCAAAGCAACAAGTCAAAGGGAACCTGGATTCCTGAGAGTATTATGTATGGTACTACTCTGGATTACTTGCACAACAGAGAGATTAATGTCAACTTTTTGTTTAATTTATTTTTTGTTCATTTTGGTTTATTTTGATTTTTCTGTCACATAAAGACAAAAACAGTCCTAACTAATAATTGTGGCTGACACTATTCTTAACACCTGATAAATATTTAAGAAACAATACGATTTTTTCTGTACTAGGATTTTTTTCTTTCTTTAATGAGGAACCGAAAGACCTGTACACTGAAAACTACAGGACATTAATGAAGGAAACTGAAGACATAAATAAATGGAAAGATATCCCATACTCATGGATTGGGAAAATCAGTATTGTTAAAATGTCCATACTACCCAAAGAAATCTACAGGTTCAGTACAATCCTTACCAAAATTCAATTTTTCATGGGGCACCTGGGTGGCTCAGTTGGTTGAGCGTCCGACTTCGGCTCAGGTCATGATCTCGCGGTCTGTGAGTTTGAGCCCCGCGTCAGGCTCTGTGCTGACAGCTCAGAGCCTGGAGCCTGCTTCAGATTCTGTGTCTCCCCCTCTCTCTGCTTCTCCCCCACTCATGCTCTGTCTGTCTCTCTCTCTCTCTGTCAAAAAAATAAATAAAAACATTAAAAAAATTTTTTAAATTCAACTTTTCACAGAAATAGAAAAAAAAAATCATAATATTTGTATAGAACCACCCTGCATAGCCAAAGCAATCTTGAGAAAGAACAAAGTTGGAGGCATCACACTACCAAATTTCAAACTATACTGCAAAGCTATAGCTATCAAAACAGTATGCTATTGTCATAAAAACAGACACAGTGGATCAATGAAAAAGAATAGAGAGGTCAGAAATAAACCCCTGAATGTATGATCAATTAATTTATGACAAAGTAGTCACAAAAATGCCATGGGAAAAGGATAGTCTTTTCAAAAATGGTGATGGGAAAACTGAACAACCGTATGCAAAAGAATGAAACTGGACTAGTCTCTTACTCAAAAATTAACTCAAAATAGTTTGAAGATTTGAATGTAAGATATTATGCCATAAAACTCCTAGAGGAAAACATAGGTGGTAAGCTTCTTGACATTAATCTGAGCAATAATTTTTTGGATCTAACGCCAAAAGCAAAGACAAGAAAAGGAAAAATAAAGTGGGACTAAGTTAAACTAAAAAGATTCTGCACAGCAAAATAAGTCAGCAAAAAGATTAAAAGTTAACCTGCTAAATTGGATAAAATATTTGCAAATTATATATCTGATAAGGTATTAATATCCAAAAAATATGAAAAACTCATGCAACTCAATAGAAAAAACAACACACACAGGCAGTTCAATTCAGTAATGGGCAAAATAGAATATGAATGTGTCTGATTGCAACATCTGTCCCCTTTTGATCACCATGGTTGATTCAGCTGATCTTGCTGGCTAAGCTGGTATCTCCTCCCTCACTCACCACTCCATGTGTGTCCCTCCAAAAACTGCACACTTGGCTGAAGAGGATAACCTTCCCTTATAGAGGAGGACCATTCTTCCAAGAGCATATGAGTAGCTGTGCTCTCCTGTTAGAACCTCCAAACAAGCTCTCAAAAATGGGCAAAATACTTGAACAGACCTTTTTTTCAAAAAATACTTTCAGTTGAACAACAAGTATATGGAAAGATGATCAAAATTACTAATCATCAGGGAAATTCAAATCAGAACCACAATGAGATATCACCTCACACTCCTTACAGCGGTTATTATCAGAAAGACAATAGCTAACAAGTGTTGGCAAGAATGTGGGGGGAAAAACCCTGTGCACTAGGTGGGAATGTAAATTGCTATAGGCGCTATGGAAAACAGTATTGATGTTCCTCAAAATATTAAAAATAGAACTACCATATGATCCAGCAATTCCACTTCTGGGTATTTGTCTGAAGAAAATTAAAACACTAACTCAAAAAGATAGATGCACCTATATGTTTATTGCAGCATTATATAGAGTTGCCAAGATATAGAAAAAACCTACATGTCCATTGATAGATGAATAGATAAAGAAAATGTGGCATAACAAAAAAATAATAGGATACCTAAGAATAGACCTAACCAAGGATGGAAAAGATCTGTACTCTGAAAACTATAAAACATTGACATAAGTAATTGAAGATGACACAAAGAAATGAAAAGACATTCCATGTTCATGGGTTGGAATAAAAATATTATTAAAAATCTATAATACCCCAAATGACCTACACACTTGATGCAATCACTATCAAAATAACGATGGCATTTTTCACAAAGTAGAAAAATCCTAAAATTTATGTGGAACTGCAAAGACCCTGAGTCACCATAGCAATTTTGAAAAAGAAAATCAAAGCTGGAGGTATCACAATTCTGGACTTCATGTTATATTACAAGACTTTAATAATCAAAACAGTATGGTACTGGCACAAAAATAGACACATAGATAAATGGAACAGAATAGAAATTCCAGAAATAAACCCACAGGTATAAGATCAATTAATCTTCGACAAAGCAGGAAAAATATTCAATGGGAAAAAGAAAGTCTCTTCAACAAGTGGTTTGGAAAACTGGCGAGCTACATTCAAAACAATTAATATGGACCACTTTCTTACACTATACACAAAAATAAACTCAAATGGATTGAATACCTAAATGTGAGACCTCAAACCAACAGGGCTCTTAGTACCAGCTATTGGCACCAAGGCAGAGATAACCCAGGGTTATTTTAGACCCTATAGCTCTGGTGTCCAGATAAGCAGTATTTTTGTTGTTGTTGTTGGATAAAACAACATTTTTTGTTGTTGGCTGAACCTTGGTTAAAGCAATTCAGAAAGCTCAGGCAAAAACGAAAACAAAAAACAACCAGTTGGGAGGGAGGAAGAATAGGAGGAAGGAAGGAACAAAAAAAGGAAAAAGATGAAATCAATGAAAGTCTGGTAGGACAGGGGAAGAGAACACAGTCAGTAATGTCTCTGACATCAACCATAGCAACATTTTTTCTAGATATGTCTCCTGAGGCAGGGGACTTATAAGCAAAAACAAACTATTGCATGTATAATATTCCATTATATATATCACATTTTCTTTACCTATTCATCAATTGATGGACACTTGGGCTGCTTTCATATCTTGGCTATTGTAAGCAATGCTGCCATAACCATAGGGGTGAATATATCTCTTTGAATTAGTGTTTTTTTATTCTTTGGGTAAATACCCAGGAGTAAAACTGCTGCATGATAAGGTAGTTCTATTTTTAACTTGGTGAGGAAACTCCATGCTGTTTTAACAGTAGCTTAAGTGTGATGGAGATTAAGGAGTGCACTTGTCATGATGAGCACAAGGTGATGTATGGAAGAGCTGAAATCACGATAGTATACATTACACATATGCATATATTGCATATATATTATATATAATATATACATACGTATTATATAATATATATATACACAGAACAATGGAATATTATTAGGCCATAAAAAGAATGAAATCTTGCCATTTGCAACAACGTGGATGGAGCTATACACTACAATGCTAGGTGAAATAAGTCAGTCAGAGAAAGACCAATACCATGTGATTTCACTCCTATGTGGAGTTTAAGAAACAAAAAAAACAAGCAAAGGAAAAAAATGGAGAGAGAAAGAGAGAGAGAGACCAAGAAACAGATTCCTAACTATAGAGAACAAACTGATGGTTATTAGAGGGTGGGTGAGGTGAAATATGTGGGGATTAAGGAGTGCACTTGTGATGAGCACTGAGTGATGTATGGAAGTGCTGAATCACTGTATTATACACCTGAAACTAATATAACACAGTATGTTAACTATATTGGAATTAAAATTTTAAAAATGTGTCATATATACACAATGGAATATTAGTCATTAAAAATGAAATATTGCCATTTGCAGCACCATAGATAGAACTTGAGAGCATTATGATAGGGGAAATAAGTCAGACAAAGACAAATACTATATGGTCTCATTTATATGTGGAATCAAAGTAAAAATAGGAAAAAGCTCATATATACAGAGAACAGATTGATAGTTGACAGAGGCAGGGGGTTGGTGAAATGGGTGAAGGGGGCCAAAAGGTACAAACTTCTGCTAATAAAATAAATAAGTCATGGGGATTTAATGTATGGCATAGTAAGTATAGTTAATACTAATCGCCTATTTGACAGTTGGTAGGGGAGTAGATTCTAAAAGTTTCATCACAAGAATAAAAATTTGTAACTATGTGTGGTGACTGATGTTAACTAGATTTATTGTGATATTTGTAATATATACAAATATCATATCATTATGGTGTATACCTGAACATAAAATGTTATATGTCAATTATACTTCAATAAAAAAGAAATAATAATTTTCTTTCTACTCCAAGTATCATGGAAGAATGAATAGAAACTATCTTGTGGCAAAGTTCTTGTCTATCAGGAATATAGAGTCTAATTTCATCATGGTTTTAATGATTTAGCTAAATTGTTCTCACTAAACTCCATCTCTAGCAGTCTCTCTGTGTTAACATTTAAATATACCAGGTTCTCTAAAGAATGCTGAATCCTATTTTTGTAATGAGAAAATTTTGTTTTGTGATGGTAATTTCACTTCTAATTATATCCATTGGTTAAAAAATGGAACTGTATGCATTTTTCTTCTTATTTAAGTAAGAATGTTTATATTGAATCTTTGCACCTTTACATAAGTTCTGGTTTTGTCACTGGCAAATTGTATGAACTTGCATATGTCCCTTACAACCTCGGATACTTAGTCTCCCTGTTGGCAATAGAGGAATAGTAATATTGCCTTCTTTATAGTGTAGATTCAATGAGATAATGCACTTAAAATATATTTAGCATAGTGTTCCACACAAGTAAACAGTATATAAATTCAAGTATCCTGCTATTTGGAATGTTATTATCAATACATTTATCTAGGGTAAATATTAAAAAAAATTAAGTTTATTTTTGAGAGAGAGAGTGAGAGTGAGTGCACAAGCAGAGGAGGGGCAGTGAGAGAGGGAGACACAGAATCCAAAGCAGACTCCAGGCTCTGAGCTGTCAGCACAGAGCCGGACGCGGGGTTCAAACTAACCAGCGTTGAGATCATGACCCGAGCTGAAATTGGATGCTTAACTGACTGAGCCACCCAGGCACCCCTCTCTAGAGTAAGTATTTTGTGTTGATCCTGGCCTTCTTTGTTAATATGTTGGCTCTGAATGTCCCAGGAGATAGTGTTTAAACCTGAAAGAATGATTCTAATGTTGAAAATTTCAGGTACTAAGGCAGACTAATAAGGTAGATTTTAAATTTTATTTATTTATTTATTTTGGTCAGGGTGTGGACCTTCTCAAGCATCCATCAGGTTCCTCTCCGTGCAGGAAGGCACCATGTATTTTTATGTCTATGGCAGGCCCACTAACAACAGATTATTACCTTTCTTTTTTCTTGAAGAACTTCTAGGGTGAAAACTCTCCACTCTACCTTACCTTTCTTCATTGAGTCTTCCCTTATGGATTCTTGTCTCTTAGATGTTCAAGAACCTCTTCCTTAGGTCTTGATTTGTATATCTGGATTCATGGAAAAACCTAGATATCTAGAAGTTTCTTCACTAGCTGACCATTGATATCATTTGCAAATTATACAATGTGTACATTTAAGGACAAAATGGTGCTCAAATTTTGGTCCCTTTTATGTATTTTATGCTGCTTTTGGCTGTGGGGCCCATTTGTGGGATAATTGATATTGGCAAATGTTTCCTGGCCTGGTTTTCTGGAAGTAATAAATTGTCATATAATTTGGTCTCAGGTTCATATGAATTTCTCTATGTTGCTTACCCAACTGCTTTGGCTTGCCAGAGACTTCTCAATGCTAGAATTTTCATACAAAGCTCTTTGCTGTCCATCCTACCCAAGCAGCTTAGTTCCCTCAGGGGTGTGATCAGAATTGAAATCACTGGAAAGTTATTGTAGTTCTAATTGATGATAAAGAAATCCTGAGCTGGCCCCAGGGTTTAGCAGACTCAGATATTTTATAAAAATGAAATTTTGACAGAACAAATAGCATCTATAGGCCTTAATGTTAATGAAGAAATATATTATTCATAGAAGATAAAGATGTTCTAACTTGTCATCATGAAGTTTGAGTGTGGTTTTCTTTATTTTTCTAGTTGTGTTGCTACATCTGGTTATATACTTGATCTACTATCTTTTCCAATATTTGGGTTAAGGATATATCTATATCTATATCTATATCATCTATATCTAGATAAATAAGATAGATCTATATAGATATATATACCCACACACATGCACACGCACACACACATATACACACATATATATGTATGTATATATATGGAATACATCTATATATCTCTAACTATATCTATATAGGGAATATATCTATATCTATGTCTATCTACATTTATATCTATCTCTATCTATATATCCATATCTATCAAACTATACATCTAGAAGTAAACAGATTTTTTTTCTAAAAAGCATGATGTTTATGACTTATTGATGATCATGGTTTTAACCAAAGGTGATAACTGCCACAGATTTTAATGATCTGGGCAGAAGTTAACCAAAGTTTCCACTACTTAAGATAGTCCGCCAAAGTGGACTTGAAGTAGATTTTCTCTCCTTGTCTTGTTCCAAATTCTGTCTTATTCATACCCCCTAGGATATCCATCATCAAAAAAAAAAAAAAAAGAAAGAAAAAGAAAAAGAAAAAGAAAAAGAAAAAGAAAAGAAAAGAAAAGAAAGTAAAAAACACAGAAAGTAACTAATGTTGGTGAGGATGTGAAGAATTTGGAACCCCCACCCATTGCTGGGAGGTATGTAAAACAATGCAGTTGTTGTAGAAAACAGTTTAACCATTCCTCAAAAAGTTAATCACAGAATTACCATATGACCTAGCAATTTCACTCCTAGGTATACACCCAAAAGAATTGAAAAAAAAAAGGTGTTCAAAAAAATTCTGTGCATAAAGGTGCATAGAAACACTGTTCAAAATAACCAAAATGTGGAAAGAACACAAATGTCAATCAACTGATAAGTGGATAAGCAAAATGTAGTATGTCCATATGATGGAATATTATTCAGCCATAAAAAAACGAAGCACTGATACATGTTACAACATTGATGAGCCTCAAAAGTGTGATGCTACGTGAAATATGCCAGACACAAAAGATCACATATTGAATCACAGTTTATATGAAATATTCAGAATGGGCAAATGCATGCATATAGGAATCATATTGCTTCTGATTTGGCGGTTGCCAAAGGCTGGTGGAAGGAGAAAGGAGTGACTGCTTAATGGGTGCAGTGTTTTTTTTTTTCGTATGATGAAAATATTTTGCAATTAGATAGAGATGTTGGTCATGTAACATTCTAAAAGTAAAAGTAATAAATGCCACCAAATTGTACAAATTTTAAGTTACATGAATTTCACATTAAAAATTTAAAAAGAAATTTCTATCTTACTGGTTTTGCAAAGAACTCTATTAGACATTTTTTAAAGGCAGTAGGCAGTTACCACTCACGTTGCTTTTGTGGAAACGTGCATTTCAGTAGTGAGGTTCACAGTTTGCACTCTAACATGAATTGCGTTTAAAGACAGAACATATAGAAAAAAACTCATTGAAGTCTAGATATGCACTTTTAAAAAGCAGTGTTAGACATTTGGCAGCCCTAATATCAAGTTAAAAGGCTTCTTAAGGTCATCTGGGTCAACCTAATCCCCAATTATAAGTCTCATGGAAAATCAATGGATCTAACTGAAATGCTAAGTTTATTTTGTTTAACTTGTCACATGTTATGGTCCAGTAACAATACCCTGCTTGTACTTCTCCAGGCATGCATGTTATTTCATTTCCTGATCACTTTGGATTTGCTAAACTTTTTGATTAGAATGTCCTTCTTCCATTTGGTCACCTAGCAAACTTCTCTTCTTTCAATACCTAATTCAAAGTATTACTTCCTCAAAAAGCCTTAGTTTCTCCTTCCTCTGTTCTACCTAATATCTTGTACATACTTCTATTAATGCACTTAGGACACTAAATTATAATTATATGCTTGCATTTCTATTTTCTCCACTAGGCTGTGAGTTCCTTAAGAATAAAAACTTCACCCATTATGCTTTCTGCCATGTCCTTTTTGCTCAGAAAAGTGCAAGGCCTATAAAAACACATTAAAATATGCTGAGACCTTTAAGTATACAAAATACAGTATAATGTTGGTTTTCTCGGAGGTATGAGAATAGTGAAAAGACACTTGGAAATCTGGTGATATCTGAGCATGATTTCAGCTCCACAGAACCCTTTTTGAAAATTTTATCCCCCATGGAATCCTGTCACAGAGCCTCAATCATCCGTCTCCTCCCAAGATATAAAATCTCTGCTGTTATGTTCCCAGTTTCTCCAATTAAGAAAGGTTCCAGATTATTTGTGCTGGCAAGATTACTTCCTGTAGATGCTCTTAATGTAAAATACAGCATTCTGAGACCATGGGATCTACACTGAACTTTTTTCTACTTGTATCTGCTGCCATGGCTCAATTGTTCTGAAGACTTGGACACTTTTTTTGTGACCTGATTTTCTCTAAAAAAAGACAACTCCCTCATCCCTAGAGCACTTGAAGATCTCTAGAAGTTTTAGCAAGGCAGATGAGTCCGCCAACCTCAGCATTCTGCCAGTTTCCATCCTGTACATGTTTTTAACCCTCAGGGTAGAGTGAGTGCCTGGAGATATTCTTTCATAACATTTGTTTGGCAAGAAAAATAGAAAAAAAAATGATAGCAGCCAAGGGTCACAGTTTCCACATTCTGCAAGAATATCTTAAAGCATATTCTACTTTTATTTTTGCAAAGTAAAGAGCTCATAGTTTTGTGACAACTCCTCACATTATCTTTTTGTTTTGTTTTATTTTGTTCCTGGGATAGGACTATCACAGCTATAATTCTAATTTGCTTGCATTGTTTGCATTTTTGTCTTACTTGAAAATGTTATATTCCCTACGTTTTATTTTCCTATGCATCTTTCTTTCTATGTTCATTTTTCAACTTCTAGAGGAGGCACTCTTAACTTGGGGACCACTGACCCTTAATGGCATCCAAACATGGGTTTGTGGAAATATATGAACCATCTCACATTTTGAGCTGTGCAAAATTATATATATTTGTATATGTGTATATTTTTCTTGGGGAATAAGATGCATAAATCTCACCAGATTATCAACATAGTCCGTGAGCCAAAAATTGAACATATAGTTCTGAAAATGAACCATCACTGTATATAAACCTAGACAAATCTGCTTTAAGACACCTCTTCAGAGAATGAAATAAGGGTCTCTGGCCCCAAGCAAAGTTTCTTCTCAAGGGGAGCTTTATTTCTTTGCGGAGTTCTCATGAATTTGACTAACATCTTCTGGACTGTAAAACTGATTTTGTGATTGCACTCTCATACCTTGAGATTGAGTGTCCTTATTCAAGCTGCTGGAACTTACAGACTACTAGCTGAGCTGTTAGAAGTCACATAAAAATCACCAGTTGTAACTCCTAAAGGAGAAACAGCAAAGGAACTGTTGCTGGACTTATAAATCTTTTTCAAATATTTGAGGTCCAGTTGTTATTTGTAGGTTGCTGAAGAAAATGTTCCAGCATATTAATATCAGTGAATTTATATGTGTAAACCTGTGTACATTTCTTTATCAATCTGCATTTATTCAGCACTCTAAGATGATTTACACCCTCCCAGTCCCTGAAAACCCTGAGGACAGAGCGTTACACATACTCCAAATTATTTATGCATAAAAATATGAGGTTTGGCCATTGGACTCACTGACATAGCTAAACATTTTTGGCCTCCTCACAAGGTAAAGAGTGGAGATGTGGCGGTTTGTGGACTTACATTCCATAGTCTGCATTGGTCTGTGGGGGGAGTGAAGAGAGGGGAGAAAAAGAGCTCCTTCAATTTCTTAGGTTACTCTCTCAAAATTAGGGTTTCATCCATTGAGGCACAACATCAAAATTGGGATATTTTCAGGTTTTGTCAACTTGGAACTCTCATATCTGTTCTTAAGTTATTCCCTTCCTCAATACTATTTCCTATGCATATGCTTCGTTTAATGATGGGACCAGGAGGGGAAGTTTTTGCATATGTAGTGCTTGTATTTCACACTAGGTACATTTTGTTTTTTATCTAGAATCATTAAGGCAGGGGCCATGATTTATAGTTTACATGCACAATGCTCACCATATAATAGACACTCAATATCTACTGATTGATATCAATTTTCAAGTTGACTAGCATTTCTGACCTTTAGTGACTTAAAATAATATCCCTAACTCCTATAGATGGGGTGGTTGAATTTTCATTTAAAGGTATAAATCTTTGGAGCAGTTCATATTAAGTAAATGTGGTTGTGGACACCCAAACTCAGTCATTCTGTTCTTAGTTTTGGTCAACTTGGTTTGGAACCAGTAAGACTGGACATAACTAGGTAGACTGGACAAGACTAGAAGCTTCTAGGACTTACTTTTATTCACAGAAGCATGGAAGTTCTTTCTAATAAGTACATTAAACACACACACACACACACACACACACACACACACACATAAATCCAGTTTCCAAAATAGTTCCATATGTTAAGGTCAGTGTTTAGTTCAAGTCAGTTTGTTGGTATGCAAGGAAGTTTTTTAGAAGGGCAAGTCAGATGTACTTTCTTTCAACCAGGCCTAATTTGTTAGTTTATTGGTCATCTGTGAAAATGTAAGTTTATTTACATTTATTTATTTATTTATTTTTATATGTTTATTTATTTTTTGAGAGAGACAGAGACAGAGTGTGAGCAGGGGAGGGGTAGAGGGAGAGGGAGAGAGACTCTAGAGCAGACTCCAGGCTCTGAGCAAGCTCTCAGCACAGAGCTTAACGTGGGGCTTGAACTCACAAACTGCGAGATCACGACCTGAGCTGAAGTCGGACGCATAACCAACTGAGCCATACAGGAGCCCTGAAAATGTTAAGTTTTATAGGAATATGATACTTGTTTTGTTCATTTCGGTGAGAGCTTAGTGAGCAGTACCTATATGCCTAACAAAGTGGTAAATTCTCCGAAAATACAAAGGAAAATTTTAAAATGAAACAATCTTTCTCTTCCATGAGTTCATAATCCACCTAAGAAGATGAAATGAACAGACACAAAAAAATTGCACGCTATAGCAACCAGACCAAGAACAGTAAAGTTTGAATTATCTTTCTGGTTCTGCTACTAATTTGATGGATTAGTTTGGACAAGTCACTTTATTTGGGGGAAATTATCATTTCCTCATTTAGAAAACTGTGGATTACATAAAATTAGAGATTGAAACTATGATTGTGCTATATTTATAAATTCAGAGGAAACAAGAGACACAGGATAGGCTATAATAGCCAAGGAAGGAAAGAGTCAGGTAAAAGATGGGTTATAACTCAGCGTTGGGACAAAACAAACAAACAAACAAACAAACACCCTCAGCCTTGAAGGGTGAATACAACTTTGTGAAGGGGATGATTGGAAAATTTTCCATAAGAAGTACAGTACATATAAAGACATGGAGTAAAATATAAGTTTGATAGAGCTAAGATGTTTTCAATAGTGGAGAATATATTTTGGCAAAGAGGAAGAAATAAGATTGCCAGAATGAGGAGTAGTTCAGGTAGGAGGGAGGTACAAAGTGTTAGAAAAGAGATTTGGACCCAATTCAGAAGAAGCAGTCATATATAAAGTGTGTGTGTGTGTTTGTGTGTGAATACATATAGTGTATCTATAGTGCTGGCACACAGTGAACTTCATACATGGTTCAGCAATTGTGTGTGTGTGTGTGTGTGTGTGCGTGTGTGTGTGTGTGTGCGTGTGTGTGTGTGTGTGTGTGTGTGTGTGTGTGTTAAAAGAAAAAATGGAGGAGAGGGAGAGGGAGTGGAAGAGAAGGGTGAGAAGTAAATAAAAATTGATCTGATTGGTCTGGCAGTCATATAGTAGGTAGAAATGTTCAGAGTGGATTCGAAGACAAATCAGCTAGATGGGTATTTCAGCTATCTGAGCATAGAGTCACAGGGCTACAATCATAGATTTGAGTTGGAAATACTTTTAGATAACAACCATTTTAACTTCACACTTAAGTAACAATCCTTTCTGAATTCTCCCAGTCTTTGACACTCTGCAGTGACAGAATTTACTGTTTTGCAAGGCAGCCCACTTTTTTTTATGGGTATTTTGTATCTTTAGATGGATCTTTCTGATCCTGAGCCTTAATTTGCCTCCTCATGATTTCTACTCATTACCCTAGTTCTCCCCTTGGGGCTACGCTGAATATATCTAATTTTGTCTCCATGTCACATTTTGGCTAAATTTTCTTTTTTTCAAGAAATACACTTCCAGTCTTTTCAATCCTCCCTCCACAGCATGATTTCAGAAACTTCACTATCTGGACTATCTTCTCCTGAAATCTTTCTAGACTGGTAAAGATGCTATTTGAATGTGGGTGCCCAGAAATGAACATAGCCTACCAGATGTGGTCTGACTAGTGCCAAATTCTTCTTTTGAACTGGGCATTCTATTTGTATAGTGTTCTATTCTAATACTGCATTTGCTTTCTAAGTAGCTGCATCACATTATTGAGTCATTTCAATTTGTGATAGCCTAAAAGCCACAACTATACAATGGTTTGTTGACCTAGTGAACTTCCTCTTTACTATTTTGGCCTTTCAATCCTGTTAAGATCTTTCTGTGTGGAAAGTCCAAGGGAATTGGCAGGTTGAGAAAACTACTTCTTTCTAAAATATGTCTAGGGTTGTTATTGTTTTGGGGAAGGAGTGTTGAGATACAATCACAACTCATTAATTCAAGAGTAGTTGGAAGATCTATTTACTGAATTAGTGAAAAGTATGAACTACTTTTTAATTTGAAAAATAATGGCATTTGAAAGAAAACAGTAATTGAAATAAAAAGTATGATGATATTTTCCAGGAAAGTATGTGTACAGTTAGCTCTAATGGACATAACTTGACAGTAATTAACAGCCCCCTTCCTTACATACATTTCTTAGTTAAAATCTTTTATTTATTTATTTATGTTTGTTTGTTTATTCTTTTTTTCTTTTTTTTTCTTTTTTAATATATGAAATTTACTGTCAAATTGGTTTCCATACAACACCCAGTGCTCATCCCAAAAGGTGCCCTCCTCAATACCCATCACCCACCCTGCCCTCCCTCCCACCCCCCATCAACCCTCAGTTTGTTCTCAGTTTTTAACAGTCTCTTATGCTTTGGCTATCTCCCACTCTAACCTCTTTTCTTTTTTTTTTTTTTCCTTCCCCTCCCCCATGGGTTTCTGTTAAGTTTATCAGGATCCACATAAGAGTGAAACCATATGGTATCTGTCTTTCTCTGTATGGCTTATTTCACTTAGCATCACACTCTCCAGTTCCATCCACGTTGCTACAAAAGGCCATATTTCATTTTTTCTCATTGCCATGTAGTATTCCATTGTGTATATAAACCACAATTTCTTTATCCATTCATCAGTTGATGGACATTTAGGCTCTTCCCATAATCTGGCTATTGTTGAGAGTGCTGCTATAAACATTGGGGTACAAGTGCCCCTATGCATCAGTACTCCTGTATCCCTTGGATAAATTCCTAGCAGTGCTATTGCTGGGTCATAGGGTAGGTCTATTTTTAATTTTCTGAGGAACCTCCACACTGCTTTCCAGAGCAGCTGCACCAATTTGCATTCCCACCAACAGTGCAAGAGGGTTCCCGTTTCTCCACATCCTCTCCAGCATCTATAGTCTCCTGATTTCTTCATTTTGGCCACTCTGACTGGCGTGAGGTGATATCTGAGTGTGGTTTTGATTTGTATTTCCCTGATAAGGAGCGACGTTGAACATCTTTTCATGTGCCTGTTGGCCATCCGGATGTCTTCTTTAGAGAAGTGTCTATTCATGTTTTCTGCCCATTTCTTCACTGGGTTATTTGTCTTTTGGGTGTGGAGTTTGATGAGCTCTTTATAGATTTTGGATACTAGCCCTTTGTCCGATATGTCATTTGCAAATATCTTTTCCCATTCCGTTGGTTGCCTTTTAGTTTTGTTGGTTGTTTCCTTTGCTGTGCAGAAGCTTTTTATCTTCATAAGGTCCCAGTAATTCACTTTTGCTTTTAATTCCCTTGCCTTTGGGGATGTGTTTATTCTCTTTTTAAGGGAAAGCATAACGTATTTATTTATTTATGTTTGTTTGTTTGTTTGTTTATTCTTTTTTTAAAATATGAAATTTATTGTCAAATTGGTTTCCATACAACACTCAGTGCTCATCCCAACAGGTGCCCTCTTCAATGCCCATTACCCACTTTCCCCTCCCTCCCGCCCCCCATCAACCCTCAGTTTATTCTCAGTTTTTAAGAGTCTCTTATGGGTTGCTTCGCTCCCTCTCTAACTTTTTTTTCCCCTTCCCCTTTCCCATGGTCTTCTGTTAAGCTTCTCAGGATCCACATAAGAGTGAAAACATATGGTATCTGTCTTTCTCTGTATGACTTATTTCACTTCGCATAACACTCTCCAATTCTATCCACGTTGCTACAAAAGGTCATATTTTATTCTTTCTCATTGCCAAGTAGTATTCCATTGTATATATAAACCACAACTTCTTTATCCAGAAGTTGGTTAAAATCTTTTAAAACAGTCCCAGTAATTCTCAGTGTTGAGTATTAATTTGCTGAGTCAATTTTTTTCCTATACAGCAGAGAAGAAAATACAAGTAACAGTTAAAATTTTTATGGTACCTACTATATGCAGAGTTCTCTTCTAAGCACTTTATATGCTCATTTAAACTTCTCAACAATGCTTTAAAGTGGACACCATTGTCATCATCACCACCTCATCTCTATTTTATAGCTGAGGAAACTGAGATAATGAAAATTTAAATAACTTCTCCCAAGTGAAATAGCCAGTAAATTCAAATATGGAATTTGAATATGGGTAGTCTGGCTGAAGAGTTGACACTCATAGTGTTTCTCATATCCAAACACTCATTTCAATCGTAATAATAAAATCAAAATAATATCTTACCATACCTAAAAAATATCCTCAACTTGCTTGGGCTAAGAAGACCAATTTAAGAGTAAGTTAGGCTTCCATGGTTCAAACTAATATGTCTTCTGTCCTGCAAGTGGTGGGTGGTTATGGTAGAGGAAAGTTCACAATTGATTCTGGTCCTTCTGTGTATGTAGTATATTTGATTAAACATTTTAGGATTTCAAGAAATGTGACATAAAGCTGTTTGAAAATATTTAAAGTTATATGAATTAAAAAGGCATTGGCTTCCCTCCATCTGAAAAGGTAGAAGGATGTATAAATATATTAAGAATCCAGTCTATGAATTCCTGAGAGCATGATTGGGATAGTGGAAAGAGAGATCAATCAGGAATCTTGGATTCTAGTTTTGGCTGTCACTAGTTCTCTGACTTTCAATAAGGCACTTAACCTTTCTGAGTCTCAGTTTCCCGATCTTTAAAATAAGAGGATTATATGATCTCTTATATCCAACTCTAATGTTCCATGTTTTAAGAGATTATAGGAAACCAATGGTACAGAAGTAGAGAAAGAGTTTAAAATGCTGCTATGAAGAGAGAAATAAAGTCTAGCGTTGGCTTTGCCATTTTTAAAAATTAATTCAATTTTTAATGTTTATTTATTTTTGAGAGAGAGATGGAGAGATGGCGGGGTAGGGTCAGAGAGAGAGGGAGAGACAGAATCCAAAGCAGGCTCCAGGCGGTGAGCTGTCCGCACAGAGCCCGACATGGGGCTTGAACTCACAAACTGTGAGATCATGACCTGAGCTAAAATCAGCTGCTTAACCGACTGAGTCGCCCAGCACCACATTTTTAATTATTTTTTTTTAAATTTCATTCATTTATTTTGAGGTGGGGGGGTAAGGGAGAGAGGGGGAGTCCCAAGCAGACTCTGACAGTGCAGAGCCTGATGCGGGGCTCGATCTAATGAACAATGAGATCATAACCTGAGCCCAAATCAAGAATTGGATACTTAACTGAGTGAGTCACCCCGGTGCCCCTTGGCTTTGCCATTTTTAATCATTCTGGGCTGTACATGAAATTAAAAAGAAAAGAGGGAGATTGATGACCTCATCCTCCACAATATGGCACAAAACATTAAAGGAAAGGAAAGGGAAGGGTAAAGAAGAGAAGGAAATGAAAGGAAAAGAAAAAAAGGAAAGGAAAAGAAAGGGAAGGGAAGGGAAGGGAAGGGAAAAAATAAATCTTTCATCCTTATAAAGCTAATTTCATGTGAATTGGCATCACTGTAGAATAAATTAGATTAGTAGTTTACAGTATATCCCCCATAATAATCTGGCTTGTCTTGAAACGTTGAGCTTTTTAAACAAATTTTACTGCCTACTCTACGGCTTTGTGGTTTCATCATGCTTTAGGAAAAATGCTGACAACTTGTTTTCTGTTTCCACTGGCAATATTACTGTTTTTAAATTGAAATGATAAATGGTCGGGTATGGTGCAATGGCTGAACTCTGAATTCTATACTTATACTGTATATTTCTCTTTATATGCACATATTTTTATTTCCAGGTAGATTTCAACTGTGTTAGATAAAATGGTCATCATGTGATAATTGTAATCAGTGAAAAATTATATGGAGTTTGAGCTTAAGACTTGAAAATAATATGTCCTGATTTAAGCTTTTCTTCATTATATGGGCATACTTTTGAGAAGACAAGGGAACTCTGAGGAGAAAATTACTCTTAGATTTTTGTACTTGGGGAAACTCAGGTGTGCAAAATACTTTCCTAATTTTTTATCCTTGCCTTATAAAACATTTGAGAACAGTTGTTTGGATTTTCTCCATACACATTGCCAAAGATAGTGCTAGAGACCTGGAAAGACTCACTTTGATCTGAAGATAGTTTTGCTTCCATGTGCTTATGCAACTGAACTTTACCTGATAATCAAAAACCAACTCTCCAAACCTGAGCTGAGTCCTTTGACACCTTATTTGAGTCTTAGGGAGCAAAGTTTAAACCTTTATATCTTTATCTGTCAAGTGAACTGATACAAGTTCCAAACAACATTATACTCAATGATTTTTAACCTCTGTGGAAGATGGAGCATTCACAAAAGGCTGTCATTTGTGTTAAGTAATATGTATGTTAACAAAATTATTCATAGGTGAAACTTACTGATGTTTCGTTATTTGCTTGGTGTTCACCTAACTCCCTCTCCTATCTTCAGCATATTCCCAACACTCCTTCTGTACCCAGTGCCTTCATGAATTCCAGAATCCTTCTTTCTTTCTGTCTTTACTTCCACCTTTATCAAAACCTACCCATAAATTGCCTAATTGTATGCTTCTGTATTCCATGTCACTTGACCAAGTCACTTAGTTTCTGGGCCTTAGTTTTCCCGTAAGTGAAATAAAGGGATTGAAAGAGATGATCTTGAAGGCCCCATCCAGTTCTAAAATTACAATACCTGCATTAATGTGGTGTCTAATAAATGTGCTTTACTTCCTGTTAGAGGAGTTTGGTGGAATCATAAGGGCCAGATAGTAGCCACTCCCTGGGAACATCATGACTTCACTTAGTTAAAATTATTTTAGAACACTAATTAAAGGTATTTCAGAGACTTCCTCATTAATTTTGTTTTCCTTCCAATCACACTCCATAAACGGCTACCTATTTTCTTTATGCCTATAGTCAACTCTCTCTGTTGTTTTCCTGGTAGCAAATATGATTTCATAAACAAAAAAAGAGATTTAAATGTATTCTTTTGGATTTAACTCCTTACTCACTTGGTTGACCTTAGATCTTAGGAAATAAACAATATGTCTGTAGAGTTTATTCAGCACATTCTCCTTTACTGTTGGTATCATTCTAGCCATACTTTCCTGGATCATTCATTATGGTCAAGTATTCCAAAATATTGTCTCACTTTAAAAGCAATCACTTCTCACAAATGCTACTCATGGCTAAGATGTCTTATTAAAGTAAATTTTAAAAATCTCCTCTTGAAACACAATTTATCTAGTAATATTATCAACAAACTTTCTAATCAGCTTTTGGGCATTTTAAATTTCTATGTCAAAAAACCAGCTTGATTTTACTCAGGTTAAAGAAAAAGACATGGTAGAGTTTTTGTTTTGGCTTCTCTTTCTTTTAAAACAAAGAACAAAATGACAAATCCAAATTTGAGACATCTGGCTGTTTCCCATGATGTGTCTTAAACATCTGCATTTTTTCACTTCTGATCCAGATGTTTTGGTCTTATGTAAACCTAGCTAAAGTTAAGGAGAATATCAAGCAATTATCTGGGGACTTTGATTAACATGGACAGCAAATCTGAATAATCCATGTTCTGAGAGTCCTGTTTTTTGTCTAGCTCAACACATTACTAATGGGGTCAAAGCGACAGTAGGTTTGTTCCTTATATGGGCCAGTTAGCTCTGATCTGTTCCATGGCCACAGAATGTATCTCTAGCCTCAGCCAACTGTCTGGAAAATGAGTGTCCTTGGTCCTACAGGCACTCACGCAAAGCACTGAAGAGCCAATCTCTATCACTTGGAAAGTAAAATAAAAATGCATTTCTCATGGATGGTGGGTCAGAAGTGTCATTTTTGTATTAAAATAATAATATAATTATTAATACAATAATTCTTATATAATGCTTATTTTGTGTCAGACATTCTTCTAAGTACTTTACATACATTAAATTACAATGTTTATAACAACCCTATGTATATTATTGTTATACCCATTTTACAGGTGAGAAAATAGAGACATAGAAGGTGAAGTAATTTGCCCAAGATGAAAATGAATGGCATTCTCATTCTTTCTACTTATTCCCACATGTCTCCTTTGTCAAGAAGGCTGGGAGTACTCACAATGTATTGACTGTCTAGAAAATATGTCAAGGAGGACAGAAACTTGGATATTTCTGTATCCTGAATTAATTGGTGGGACTGCTACTGTGGCACATCCTGTGCTCAGTAAAAGAGGTTAATCTAATCCCTATTATTCTACCCAATATGAAAATTATAGGCATAAAAGTGCCCTTTTGCAAAAAAAGAGAGGCAACGTTTTTTTGTTGGCAGTAAGTCCGTATATAAAGTAAATCTTTACAAAAAAAAAAAAAAAAAAAAAGGACTATGTGGTTAGGAGAAATGATCTCCAATGGGTGGTTTCACAGAACTAAATTGTCTGGATGCTCTGAGGTAGAATGATTTGTTTGACTGACAAAATGCTTAAGAAACTTTGATCTCCAACCACAAATTGATTTAGAATCCTAAAATCCTAGACCTAGACAGGACATAAAAAGATAATCTAATCCATTTTTCTTTTTAAAAAATTGAAAGTAATAAACAAAACTTGCTGAAAGAAGCAAATGAAAAAAAACATCCCTCATATTTTTAAGGAATCCAGGAGCTGAAACTTCACAGATGCTCCCAAATTCATTTGTCCACTTAATTGAGACATGTGAAGTGAGCAACTTACTCTGTGACCAGTACTGTCTTGAGTAATTGGACTATAGCAAAAAATAATATGTGACCACTGATCTTCAGAAACTGTCTATGCTGGTGTTTTCCACTTCTGAAGATAAACACTCTCCTTCCTATAAATTTACTGCTTATTTTTTTGTTTGTTTCATCTTCTTGGCATTGTGGAAAAGAATTGCTCAGCATGTTACTAATTGAAACTATGTTCATTTGTTCATTAAATTCCACTTTCTTTTCCTCCTGGGAAAAGAACTAGACTACCCTCCCTCACCCTTTAATGTGAGTGGTTTTTATAGGCCATTTTGTGCCAACCTCTATGCTTTCTCTTTTTACCAATCTACTGGCTGAATGGAGAGAACTTCTTTGACCTAGAGGAGATCAGAGAAACAAAAAAGAAAGAGCCTATCTCTGAATGACTATGGAACACAGCCTCTCCCCATGAACTCATGCAATTCTCATTAGACTGGGATGTGAGCAAGCAGTGAATTTTATTGTGATAAGCTATAGATTTGGGTTGTCATCCTTTAAGGACAGTTATGTACTCTTATTAGTACAAGGTCCTTTCTAAAATTTCCTTACCTGATGGTAATCATTCCACCTTCAATTTTGGTAAAAAAATGGTTCCTTGGGCTCAAGCCTTACATGGTTGTTAATTCTTTATTATTCTTCACAGGACCACTCTGTGCACCTCCTCTGACCACTGCAACACACTTCAACATATCCCTTTTTGCTATTTGTAAATCTTTTCCAGTTTCTCTGCTTTAAAACTAGTGACAAACACCCTCAACCCCTGTCTTTTGGAGTTCCCTTTGATTGAATAATTTTAATTCCTTTATTTTCAGATCATAATTCTTTACACCAAAGTGAAGTGAGGGATTTAAATAGAATCAGTAAGTAGATGAGACCTACAGGACCAAATTCATAAATTCCTTCTTTGAAAATTTGAGATTATGCTTAGTGGAGTGAATGTAATTGTTCATTTCTAAAGCAGATCTGCAGAAGTACTTTGTCTTTCCTGACCACTATTCTCACTCAAACACTTCATAAGTTGCTCCAGTAGCAAATACACCTATCATTGTGTTGTCTCTATTCTTGTCCTTACAGTGTCAAGATGCTCAATTAAGAAAGTAAATTAAATACTCTAAGAGAATTCCTTTGGTGCAACTAACTTTCTTGATCTTTGAAATTTTTAATGACTTTTTAAAAAAAAATTTCCACTTTTCACTTCACCACATCCTGCCACATCTTCTTCTTCCTTAGATTTGCCTTTTCTGTATACAGGTCACCATTCTCCATCTCTTATCACCTCTCACATGTGGACTATGACAATAACATCTCAATTAGTCTCCCTGTCACCATTCTTTCCCCCTCTTTAATTCTTCCTGCATCTACTACTGCATGAATGTTCCAACACCTCTCCTAGCCTTATTTATTATTATGCCCTCACACATATTTCTGCTCTTGCTAGTCAAATATGCTTGTTATCAGCTAAATGGGACTTGTTTATTTTCTCCTCAATCTTCACACGTGTTATTCTCTGCACTTGGGAAATTTCGTTTCTTCACCACTGTTCTTTGTATCCCAAACTCATCTCTTGCTCAATTTGGAACTGAATCATGCCACCTCACTTATCTACTGTGGATGTAAAATATTAATTCTCTTACACTGGAATATGTTTTGCAAATACTCCTTTCTTTGTGCATATGATGTATAAACTATTTGAAAACGGGGATTTAAATTAAGAAATATTTCTATTATATTTTATATAATGGGCAGCAAACAGTGGGCACTCAATATTCGTGATTGACTTTAGTATTATCTGTAGAAAATGTGCTTGATCAAACAGCAGTGAACATTTGAGAAAATAAGTTTAGATGGGTGCAGGTGATTTTACAAGTTCTGATTTCATGGTAAGAAAACAGAACAACAAATAACCTTCTTAAATTGCTTATGGCTGATTTCTAAAAGGTTAAGTTTTATATGAAAAAGTTTGAAGCTAATGATTATTGTTTATTAGACATCCCCATACATTCATCAAAAAGCTGTAATATTTAACAGTGTGACCTCCTATCAGATATCTTAGAACAAAAATGTGTGAGTAATAGAGAAATTTGAGCCAGATAATTTTCAACACGAAATTCTCTCCCAGAAAAGAGAAACAACTATTGCAAGTGTTCAAACTTAACTGGTCACTATGGAGCTATGTTCTGTGTTAACTTCATTCTGGTTTTATCAGTTCACTATCTCACCTTGGGAAATGAATACAAGGAGCATTAAAGATTTATATGTACAATTTTCAGGTTATTTCCCATGGTCATCATTTAATTTTCTAGAAAACACTTGCTGAAAACCAACCAATTTATTTAAAAATAAAATGCCAAAGGGCAGTAAAATGCTTGAAACTAGTGGTTCTATACTCTTATAAACCCTTCAATCACCAAGTGGGTCAGATAGTCTCCTCTTTTTTGCCAGCATTTGCTTCTTTCACACACCTGCCATTTTTCAACTTGTTACAGACATAATCCATAGGATATTAATCATTTCCATGTCCTCTTGAAACTACTCTATAAACTTCTCTTTCATAACTGAACCATTTCTCCACCCATTGCAATTTGTTTCCTACTTGTAAGACCCACAATGTTAGCTACAGATACTAACACAAAATATCAACTTTTCACATGATACTATCTTGGGCTCAAGCCTTACCCAAAGCCCACAAGTGTCTGTATGCATTTTTTTTAACTGAGAGTGATTGAAGGCAGATTTGGATTTAATTTAATTAAGGCTTAGAGGGAGGTGAGGAGAGATACCTTTATACCTCCTTTCAGGAACAATCCAGCTACCTTTCAGAATCTCCAGAGTTAGATTGGAGCCAATAGATTACCAAACCTGCCAGATTTTGTATTTTGCCAAATTAAAACATGTAGATGTTGACAATCTCCTGAGCATTGTTTATTCTTAATGTAGCTTTCACTTCCTGTATATCTATTGCTTTTATGCATTTCTTATTTGCCTCATAATTTCTGACATTTTCAAAATTTTTTTTACTTCAAAATTACCTCAATTTTTAAAAGTGTATATACTGCTGATAGATGAGCTAAATAAATTTGTTATGAACATATGGGAACTAATTACACCAATATTTTTCTAAATTTTCAAATCCACTTCAGTGAATAAGTGAGAAGACATTTTTCCTACTGTGTAAGCACCTGGAGGAATATATTATGTTCTAGACTAAATGTTTATTATACCCTATGGGTTATATCTTTTAAAAATATCAGATGAAAATCAAATTTTGAATTGCCATCTAGAAATAAATTTTTATATATAGTGTACACATTGGTTCCTGAAAATGGTAGAAAAGGTTTCTTGTCAAGTTCCCCAGCACAAGTGTGAATGCTCTGTTTTTGAGTACTTACTAGTAGTGAAAGGACACATTGTGGCCAGCCAACTCAAATTGCTACCCACGTTTAATCATTGTAAATAAGGGAAGCAGAGAGACCCATGTTATATTTTCAGAACTGGCATGCTCAATACAGAACTATTAGTTTAAAAATACCACTGAACATTCTATTTGAATTAATCTAGGCTTCTGTGAAAAACAAAATAATAAAAAGTACAATTGGTCACTTAAACATATGCTACTCATTCCATGCAGGTTATTAACTTAGTGATTACACATATCATTAAAGAACAATGAGAGTAAATACAACTCTATAACACTTGGAAAACAGTTCAGAATTGATAAATTTCCATTTTGAAATATCTATTTTTTTTTTTTACAGAAGCAAAATCACCTTTCTCAGTGGAAACAATACATCTATGAAACATGTATATATGTTGAACAGGATTTTTCAAAGGAGCAACTAATTGTCCCAATATGAAATGAACATGTATCACTGCTAAGCTTTTACATATTGTTGGTGCATAATGCATTTTCTGAGAAGCTGGGTACAGAAAAGCAATGGAGAAACAAGTACTTTAAACAAAACCCACGGATCACAGAAAATCAATAATGTAAAGAAGTTGAAAGAAAAAAATCAAAACATATTATCTAATATTCTCTTAAACATTTGAGTTTCACATTTACAAAAGCTGGGGAAATTCTTAATTTTTACACACTGTGTACATCTGTTCTTATTATATTTGTCCAAAAACATGATTTATGAACCATTTTCAAAATTCCAGAATCAGCCTTGATTAAAAATTGATCCCCAAAGGCATCTTAGTTGAAAACACACCAAAATTGATTAATTGGAAAGAACACAAAGTAGTAATCCACAATAAATACTAGATACTAGATAGGGGCACATTCCTTACAGCAAATTTATAATATTTTAGATCATTCATAGGTATTTTTTGGTGTGGTATAGTCACAGTCATAATGGGAGGGTGGAGAAGTTTAGTCTATAAAATATGCTCTTTGAAGCACCAGGAATAGAGATACTTCTGCAGGAACCTTGCACACATGGCCAAGCAGACATTGTGTATGTACAGCATAGTCTCTTTCACAACTACATTTCAGATGAGAATAACTGCAATTGCTGCTCTACCACTAGTAAACTTGAATCATTTAGCACTTCATCTGTGAATATTGTTGTTTTACTTCTTTTCTACTGCTGACACTTGCAGTCAATATTTGTTTAAATTCAAACTCCAATGATGCTGTAAAAAAGTAGGAAAATGCTCACATCTTCATATAAAGCAGGTCAAGAGATCATTTGGAAAAATATCCAAATGCGAATTGTTAGGAAACAATAAAATTTGCATATTAAAATGTGTTTTCAAGTTTGTAAAACTTTTGAAATAGGCTAGAAAGCCATAAGAGTTGTTCAAAATCATCTTCAAAGAACTAGCAGCCTGTCTACTCATTTGCTTAAGAATGCATATTGTTTGCCTTCCTACCACATCTTGCCTACAGAAGATGTGCTTGCCTATACAACAATAAGCTGCCATATTAGCTGCTGATTTAGTCTACAGAAGTTGTCCATTATGTTGAAGAACTTCCAAAATTTCGGTGACATTTTTTTCTTAACCGATCCTCCTCTACATACAATCTTCTAACTGGGGTGCTTCAACATGTCTTTCTTGATAATTCCTGATTTTTCAGTTATTCTGTAGAAGTTCTCTTTTCCCCCTTATACTTAGTCCAGAATTTTCAAATTCAATTAAAGTTCTTAAGTTTTCCTTATTTGAAATGCCATGTTAATCTGAAATATACATAAATAGGGGGAGGTTTCTCATCTACTAAGTTTAAAGTCCAAATAGTATCATAAAACCTACTCTAAAACAACAGGATTTTTACATTTTTATTTTCAGGAAGAAATAAAAACTACACATTGAAACAAGGTACTATACTACAAAAGCAGGTCTTTCTTTACACCCACTATTCTGCAAATGTAAACGAAAATTTTAAGTACAAAAGGGATTCTGTGCCTTTCACTCTGAACACTTTTTCAGCACCTCAGTGTTATTAGGTGTACTTTATGCTTGGCTTAGCAGAAATTCTGTTCTATGTATGTTCTGTTCTGTTCTATGTATGTTCACATAGATGTTTAGAGGACTTCAGAGTTTTCACTACCAAATATCACTGGTGAAGCTAAGCTCTTTGGATGATAAAGGTAGCAGGGAATTGTTCCTATGAAATTCCTGGGTATCTTTCAGGGCATTATTAAGGGGTAGCTGTCCATTGAGAAGCATCAGAGGCAGGTTGCAATAAGTGTGGTGGTTGCCTAAGGAAGGTACTGGCAAGGTGGTGGTTGGCATCTCATGTTTATAACCTCTGCAACAGTGTCTCATTTGCATTGAATCTGAATGGTGGAAATCAGGGAGAGCAGCTTGAGATGACACCAGAGAGGTCGAGGTACTGGTCATAGCAATAGAGGGTATAGGCTGGAGTTCTCCAAAAAGTCCTTGTTCTGCAGAGTCCAGAACATGACACCGAGAAAGCATTTCTTTTTTCTTGATGGGCATTTCATATACTAATTGCTTCCAAAACTTAGAATTTAATTTGCTGCTTTTTGGTCCCTTCCACTTGATTAGGGACAGAAGTTTGATGCTGCGCTTTAGTGATTCTACTTCCTGGCAATTCACCTTTCCTCTTAATTCTGTACACTCAATCAAAATCACTTTGATTTCTCCACTGACTAGTATGTTATGGAGTCTGCTTTCCAATTCGAAAATACTCCATCCTCGTCTGAGAATATAGTCTGGAGTTAGCACGATAATAAGTCTTCTGCTTTGCTCAACACATCTTGTGAGATCTTCAATGTATGCTACAAATCACAGAAAGAGAGAAAGAGTAAAATAAGGACATTTCCAGTCTTTAATGCATTAGGTTTGCACTCTAATATAGCAAAAAGCCAGTCTTTCGCTAAGGTATATCACATTTTCTTGCATTGCACATTCAGAAAGTCCATTTCCTTAAAAATAACAATAAAAAGACTCTGCTTATACTACTTATTTTATTTCCCCTCATTATTACTTACAGTGTTCTGTCGATGAATACAAATGCTGACTTCCTCAGAGCTCAGCTGTATTTAAGTTATTTTTATTTATTTAATCATTTAATTCAAGGCAGGCTTCCAGGTTAGTGCTTGAGGTGAACATCAGATTGACAAAAAGAGAAATGGAGCTGTTTAATGAATGAAGGGCCACGTTTTTGTGGGTTGGCTTTGGTTTTTCCCCTAGTTTTAAACTACTAAACAATTGGGGGGTTTATGTGTATGAGCTACTTCAAAGATAATTGTGATAGAAATAGTTGAAAATATCTTCTAGAATCATAGCTTGTTTCTCAGAATAACTTTTGTTATCTGCAACCTTAGGTTCCCAATTTTGCCCTTCAAACTAAGAGACAGGGAAGTGGTGTGTGTGTGTGTGTGTGTGCCCATGAGTTTAATTTGAACCAGCTGCTCTTTGTTCTGGGGAAGAGTAAGGGGTGAAGTCAGAGATGGGGGACTGTACTGAATGAACAGTAAAGGAGGAATCTATCAGTTGAGAGGTCTTTGCCCTACTTTGTGGAACAATTCTGAGAGTGAGCTGAATATGTTATATAGTCTTTTCATGGTAGAAAAACACCCAACTAATGCTAGATTGATTTATCCTGTGGAATAATCCTTTTGTAATCATGCTTCCCAAAGTCTTATCCACCAAAAATGGAAACACACACATGTTAACAAACGGAGACTTGGACACAGGTGCAGCAACAGAGAGCTGTCTTTACTAAGCAGAGCACAAGGCTTTGTCTAATGTACAGTGCCCTCTAGCAGAAGCAGTGCTTACAGAAGCATAGCAACACTTGTCACTGCAAATCTGCCGAAGGTTACAGACTGCATTCAAAGAGTCACGTCCAGTACATAGTGTGGGGCCACCAAACAGCCCAGTACAAGTCATTTGAAAAGAGAAACTTATTTTACAAATGCATATTTTACAGATATCTCTCTTTTCCAGTGTTTTATTTCCACCACTAGGTAGCAAGAACACTTTTGCAAGTGAAAATGAGTAAACTTTCTACACAGCCTATAGAGAAACAAAAAACTTTTTAAGACATACACATTGAAATTGCCCATTTAACAATTTGTTGTTACTATTGTTTTGGTTTTTACTTAATACATTTCATGACTTTCTCATGCAGTAGTACAATGACTGTTTATAAGGCAACTTCTAGGTGTAGTGGGAATCTCTTAAGAATTTTAAGAGATTATGTATTCAGGGAAAAATCAGCATTGAAATCTGTAAAAAAATAAAGGCAAATAAAATAAATAAAAGCAAAAAACAAAGCAAAATAAAAACACCACACAAGCAGCAATGGGGAAGTTATCACTTTGTAATTATCACTTAGAGAACTGGTGAAACAGAATGAAAGGAAAGGTAGAAAGTTTCAATAGAGTGGAAAAATATTATCCCAATGTATCAACAGCTCTGACTCTTCATTTTCTTCCTTTCTTCCTGCGCCCAAAAAGAAAGAAGTTATGTGGGAACCTTCATCATTAGAAGTTGGATCTGTAAGATACAGTAAAATAAACTATCATGCATCTTTCCCATTATTCTTTTCACCTTTCCTCCACACAAAGCAAAGCAAAACAAAACAAAACAAACCCAAACTCAAAATTATGGCATGAGTGTAGGAGTCCATGAAAATACAATTTTTCCACTTAAATTATGAGTTAATTGTTAATTTTACGTTGGAATTCATTACAAAATAATTTACCAAAGGGTTATTCTGAGTAGTATTATTCCCTCATTATTCAGCTTTTCCTTTAATTAAAAAAACAGTCTATACAAGAGCACATCTGTCAACATAAACTATGCTTCCATGAGTAACCCTTTTTCTATGTGTTGGGATGTAGTCTAATTTACTTTTTTTTTCAATATATGAAATGTATTGTCAAACTGGTTTCCATACAACACCCAGTGCTCATCCCAAAAGGTGCCCTCCTCAATACCCATCACCCACCCTCCCCTCCCTCCCACCCCCCATCAACCCTCAGTTTGTTCTCAGTTTTTAAGAGTCGCTTATGCTTTGGCTCTCTCCTACTCTAATCTCTTTTTTTTTTCTTCCCCT
This sequence comes from Panthera onca, assembly GCF_046562875.1. Classification (NCBI taxonomy): domain Eukaryota; kingdom Metazoa; phylum Chordata; class Mammalia; order Carnivora; family Felidae; genus Panthera; species Panthera onca. The sequence goes on from NC_138357.1 coordinate 43,321,474, forward strand.
CCCCCATGGGTTTCTGTTAAGTTTCTCAGGATCCACCTAAGACTGAAAACATATGGTATCTGTCTTTCTCTGTATGGCTTATTTCACTTAGCATCACACTCTCCAGTTCCATCCACGTTGCTACAAAGGGCCATATTTCGTTCTTTCTCATTGCCATGTAGTACTCCATTGTGTATATAAACCACAATTTCTTTATCCATTCATCAGTTGATGGACATTTAGGCTCTTTCCATAATTTGGCTATTGTTGAGAGTGCTGCTACAAACATTGGGGTACAAGTGCCCGTATGCATCAGTACTCCTATATCCCTTGGGTAAATTCCCAGTAGTGCTATTGCTGGGTCATAGGGTAGGTCTATTTTTAATTTTCTGAGGAACCTCCACACTGTTTTCCAGAGTGGCTGCACATGAAAAGATCTAATTTACTTTTTAACTATACTATTAAAATCAAAAAGTATATCTATCTATACATATCTCTACTTAAAAAATTACAACTCAGGTGTCTACAGAATTAAGAGAAACTATACACATATATACTAAATGATTTTATTGGGATTCATGGGCTTTGGCTTTTTCTATCTCCTTTCTTGAATGGGGAAGGGAACAGAGTACATTTTTTCCCTCAATTGGTATGGTTCTCCTTCTTCATCTGTGTATTATATTTCACTATTTGAGAGCTAAGCCAAATGCAACATTTAACATTTTAGGGGCTTCTTAGAGATTCATTAGACAGAATTTGCATTTTCCCCCAGAAGGAATGACTGCCAGGACAGATCCCACTATGCTCAGCTGTGCAGTGTGTGGGTGTTGAAGGGAAACTTGGATAGAGGGAGTGGTCCCTGTCTCCTGCATACTACACTGGCTATGCTTATCCTGGCAAAGCCTAGTGGAGAGTTGAGGCAACCATCCAGATAATTCCGGCTGAAAACCTGCTGTGGAAGAAAAAAGGTCTGAATTATCCTGGTTTGCCCTATATATACATTAATCATATGCACTGGAGTCAGTCAGAACATCAAAAATTTCCCTGGGCAGACACAGCCCAAGTGTCCCAAAGAAAACATGAGCCATTTGCTTGGGCCCTGAATTTCGTGTTCCATTTCACTTGGTGAAAAACCAAGTGGAAGTTTTCAGATGTGGAGCCCATGTTTCGCTTCTTGGGATGGTGATCAGTGGCTGGGCAGCAACCTCAATGTTTGAAAGCAGCTGGGGAGGTGCCTCTTAATGCTGCCTGTCTCTAAGGAAAAGAAGGAGAGACTGTGCAGTAACTTCCATATTCTGGCTCTCTCCCTGTTTTTCTCTCTGTTTTTTTTCCACCCCCACCCCTTGCTCCTCTATACCTCTCTCTTTCTCTTTTTCTGTCCTTTCTCCTTCTTGTCCTTTATCTCCCTCTTTGCTTTCTTGTTCACTCTTTCTTTCTGCCTTTCCCTCTCTTGCTTTCCCTTCCTTTCTCATCTATCTCCCTTTGCCCCTTCCTCCCTTCTTAAGTCTTTTCTTTCTTTCTCTTTATCTTTGAGAAAAAAACCAGGACCTAGCCATCATGGAAAATATAAGTAAATTAACAAGAGACCAAACAGGTAGAGTTAACATTTTTTACTTGCTAATCCTTAGTCAGGGAGTTGTTGCTGGCTTTTAAGCAGCAAGTGCCCCAAATAATTTCCCTCTTACTCCCAGGTTGCATTTCTGCATCCAATGACTATGAACTGGAGCCTGATCCATTAGGAACATGTCCTGTTTTTGTATGGTCTGTGAGCAAGGAATATTTTTTTAAAGGTTATATAAAAAAGAATATGATGTAACAGAGACCATATATGACCCACAAAGCCAAAAATATTTACTATCTGGACCTTCACAGAGAAAGTTTTCTGTCCCTGAATTAGAGACTAATCAGGGTGTTTAGGTTTGGAAAAGTTCAAAATAAACTAAGCAGAAACAGGTATCATGTTAAGACATTGCTGATCCATAGCTAGTGTAGTCTCTGACAGGCAGTGGTGTTTGCCATGGTATGGTTGTGGTTTTGCAGGGGACATTTTAGAAACCTTCAGAAACCATTTAAAAAGCTTGTTACCGCGAAGAGATAATAAGGAAACTTAAAAAAATCCCTAAATCCACAACACACATGAATATTCATTAAATCTTGCCTTGATTTATTCAGGCAAATTTAGCAACTGAGTACCAAGAATCCCTTAAAAGGCTCTTTTTCCACATAAAAAATATAAAATATCCCTTAAATAAAAGGTCATTAAGGTATTTCTTTGCAGAGTTTTGTTTCAAGTAACTTATGATGACAGAAAAGACTAAACAGGCCTGGTGCTGATAGCCTTCTGCTTCTCTAGACAAGGCTATGAAACTACACCAAATTATCAGACATGAAATAAAGCTGATTATGATTCATTTATTTGTGATCTTTACATGGTAAAGAAAAAAATCCCCTTGAATGTAGTTTTGATAGGGGTGCTTAAGTTGGTATAAATTCATTTTTCACATAAGTGCAACTGCAAAGAACCTTTTTTCTTTTGTTTATTTGGGAGTTGACAGAGATTGGAAACATTCTAGAAAGGAAATGCATTGTCACTAGGCCCTCTTTGGGATGTGTACATATTAGAGAAGTGAAGAAAGGTCAAACCAACAGGAAACAAGGAAAGTGACTTCCTAAACTATTAAAAGGAAAGCAAATTCAATTAAAAAATTCCTTTCAGGGGCAGTTGTATAAACCAAAACTACAGTGCATTTAGAAAAGTAGAATTAGATCTACAAAAGTGACTTGAAAATAGGACACTTATTTAAAAAGCAAAAAAAGTAAACTGAGGAAAGAAATAAAACAATAAAATAGAAGCAGGAAGAATGGCACTCACAAGAAATTGCTTCTAATGGGATGTATTTACTTTTCCAAAAGAACTCAGTACTCCCCTAAATCTCAGGCTCTCAATTGTGCAAGGGAGAAAATTACCTGTATATTTAGGAATTTCTATGAGGTGTTGCTATTACCGACTAACCATCTGATTTATCAAACTAATCAATTAGCTATTTGTAAATGATCTTTGTGTTGACACTCCTACTTAAGTCAGGGTCATTTTAAAAAAGTTGAAAGACAAATAGTTTGTAGACAAAGACATGATTTACTATTTTTCCAGGTTCAAATAATAGTTTGATATACTTAAACCCACAGCTATGTACACCCCCTATCAGTTAAACAGACAAATCATTTGGGTAAGATAGGATGCATTAATACAGACACTACTTCATTAATCTTTGGCAAACACTAGCTAACTCACAGCTATCAACAGTGGTATTTATAAAGCCTATGGGTTAATATATAAAGACTTAAAACCAAGATTTAATTTCTAAATTGCAATTAGAAATGAGGTTTTTTTCAGAGAGACAGAGTGAGAGAGAAAGAGCATGTGTGCAAGCAGAGAGGGTTAGAGGGAGAGGAGAGAGAAAGAATCTCAAGCAGGCTCCACACCCAGCACAGCCTAATGTGGGGCTCCATCTCAAGACCTTGAGATCATGACCTTAGCCAAAATCAAGAATCAGATGCTTAACCGACTGAACCACCCAGGCACCCGAAAAATGAGTTCTAATTGATTGAGATGGGTCCTTTCCATGACTGGTATGGAGAAGCCAGAAAAATAATATAGGTTTCCTGTGTATCAAAGACAAAAATGTATTATTCAACACTCTATATTTAGGAAAATTATTAGCCCTCTGGTATAACTAGAAGCTTGCTTACAGTGAGGTACATTACCATGTAGTCTCACTGAAAATACTATCTGCTTTATAAATAATGATGTTTAATACTAACTTATTGAAAGAGTTATACAGGTTGATAACATGACTCTTTATCTTGGCTGATATTACCAAAGATTTGGGTCTTAATTCTGCCTCTGGCAGATGTAAGATTCTGTGTTGTCTGCCACAAAGATTGGGGCTATGAAAATTTTATGTAACTGTGTGTGTGTGTGTGTGTGTGTGTGTGTGTGTGTGTAGAAAGGAGAGGCTTTCTTTTTTTTATTTTTTTTAATGTTTATTTATTTTTGAGAGACAGATCACAAGTGGGAGAGGGGCAGAGATAGAGAAAGACACAGAACCTGAAGCAGGCTCCAGTTTCTGAGCTGTCAGCTCAAGCCTGACGTCGGGCTTGAACCCACAACTGTGAGATCATGACTTGGGCTGAAGTTGGACGCTTAACCGACTGAGCCACCCAGGTGCCCAAAAAGGAGGGGCTTTCTAAACAATGTGTGATATTACTTACCCTACAAAAACTTTCTCTGTCCCCACCTTCCAAGTCCTTGGCTTGATAATTCATAGATAGCTCATTGGGCTAAATGTTTTGGTAAGAGTTTTGTTCTCTACTGACTAATGTTAAAGTTCCTAATTAATGCTGGTTGATAAGTCTATCAATGGTTAACATGGATTTGCTGAGACCTTGTAAGTATAGCAAACTATATTCACAGTTTTGACTTTGAAGTCTATATTTCTGGTAGTGAATCCTTTACTTTTGCTATTATATTTTATGTGTGCGTGGGTGGGAAAGCATGACAGTAGGCAGAATCTACTCTGGAATATTGTCCACATCTTTAAATTCTTTCTCATCTCTCTTCACCTCTTTACCAAGAGTAAAGGTAGGTAAGGGAACACATTCAGAGAATATTGAAGGAAAGATAATGTGGAGAGTTAGCAAAAAGTCTGCAAAATATCCTTCCCCTTCTCTTTTCTCCCTTAACCTCATACCCTGGAAACTTGTGGATACAACTAATTTCAATAAGTTCAATCTTAGTAAATATGGAACAAGACTAGTTGATCCTTATATTGTCTTTTCTGTGGCTCCTTTGTACTTAAAGACAATTTTATTATGGTCTTCTACTCTTTTTTAAGGTGCCTGTTCTTTGTGCCCCTCAAGCAGTAAATTTCTTGATTGAAATTCTACACAATTCTTCCTTAACCTCAAACTTTCATGAGAAACCTCAGTCCATTGACCTCAGTACATTTTGGGCATATTGGGGTACAGTTCCCTTTCTCTTGACTCTAACATGAAGGGGATAGTGGACATATCTAATTTTATTCCATGTGATTAAACTGCACACAATGTGTTAAATCTCCATGGTTGTGCATGTCACCCCTGCCTCACACTTTTTAGGTCACAGACATCAGATTGCCTAGAAAAGGATTTTATTACTCCCCAAGGACAATTTACTTGAATGGTGTCCAATATGTCTAGCTATTAGAGGAACTACTGGCAATGAGTACTTACAGACCCATGTACAAAAATGTTTTTTTTTTGCATGCCTCACTTAGAAGTGACTAGGCATCATCTGACACCAGATGTATTCTCCACTCATTTGTCATTTCATTGTCAGCACAATCACATGGCTAGCACTAAGCATTGAAAAACTGAAGATTAGAATAGTGAGGAAATGCAAGAATGTAATCATACATTATCATTTTCCCCTTAAATTACTGAAGGAGTCATAAGATTGTTGAGTTTCACTCACTCAATTACTTCTTCAGTAACACTGATACCTGAGGCCAAATTCATAAATATAACTTCAACAGACATAGCTGGTCAAACATATGTATGACCAGTGCAATAATACATTGCAATGAATAACTCACATAGAGATCCCCATAATCTTTCTATGAATAGAAGGAAAAATTGAAGTAAATGCCTTTGAAGGATTTTTTTCTCTTCAAAGTCCACTGCGATATTTATAGATTTTTTGAAAGCCTCAGTCAAACTGGCTCAATTTAGAATTGTTAATAAATATTGCATATGCATTTTTTAAGTACCTTGATTGCTTTCTCTTTAAAGCAAACAAAAGCTACAGGATTGGATTGTTTCTACTTTTAGTTTTAGAATGCTATTTTCTCCAACTGATCAGTAGCCCTCCACCTAACTCAATAACATTTTATAGTTTTATGTTTTTTAATCCCTGCAGAAACACTGAGATATGATAGGCTAGAGAACCTACATGGTACTCACCCAAAAATGTCCTCAATCTCAGGATCTCAATTGCACAGCTGGGTTCTATTGGTCACATGTCAGCTTCAGAGCACATCTGTTCATTCCTCAAGGATCCACTAGGCCCCATGAACACAATGTGCTCTGTGTACAGTACTTTCCACCACAAAACTCAGCAGCTGCAGGGGTGAGAAAAATCTCTACTTCTCAAATTTGTGTTTCTAGTCAGTGTGAGTACGGTATTTTCTATCTGGTTTTCTTTTGGTTGCCTGTCAGTTCTGACATTCAGACGCCTGTTGGCAACAAAGTTGCTTTTGCTATTCTCAGGACTGATGTTTCTAGCCTGGGAAGAGACAAACCAAATTTTTACTGGAAAGTAGGATTTTTTGCCACATTCAGGCACTAAACCTGAGAAAACATAAGGAAGATTCTGGCCACAGGCTCAAGAATAGAAAGGTAGGTCACCGCCAGGAAAATAATGTCCAGATCTGAAGCCTTTCACTTTTAGCCTTCAGGAAAAATATTTGTGTCAAATCTCCCCATCTCTGCTGGTTCATGATGGCCAAAGCATACTTCCCTAGAAGGGCATGTCGTAACAGTACAGACACCACCTCATCTTGGAAAGTGACATGTTTCTATTGAAACTTTTTGAGAACTCTTGGTCATATGAGGAAGAGACAGAGAGAGAGAGACAGAGACAGAGACAGAAGGAAGGTGGCGGGGGAGTCTCATTCATGTACTTTTGAAGTTGTATGCATTGAAAAGTTTTGTATGTTAATGAGATTGAGTTGGAATACCATAAGAGTGGTACAAAAGAAATTGAAGAGACATCAAAAGTGAAGACATTAAATATTAATGGGTTAATGTTGACCTCATTAATTTCATTCATAGAAAATTATTGTTGTAGATCAAGGATGATATTATGAAGTCTGCTTTTATAATCCTCAAAGGCCTCATTGCTAGTTTTTGGAGGAAGGTGTAGTCTTGGGTCAACATGTTTTAAATGAGATGTGAGGGACAAACATAGCTTATAATATTGTAACTAGTTCCCCGCCCCCCAGGAATGTGTCTATATTTATATAGCATAACCTGTTAAATCTGTACCAATGGCTGCAAATACAGACCACAGAAGCTTCTTTAATAACACACATACACCAAGTCCAAAATGTTCTACTCTGTCATTCATGTGTAAATCAAGTATATTATTCATATACTTCATCGACTTCCTGAAGGCGTGCTAAAAATGCCAAGGAAAAACTCGTTAATCGTGACATGGTGACTGCTCAGCCAGCTCTGAAATGTTGATGGAAAAAGAAAAATTGTCAAAGGGCCTTTTTAAGAACTTCTGCAGGTTACACTCGCGAATCAGAATTCAGAGAACATGAATTTCCTCATTCAGGAAGGAAGGATTAAAATCAAACACCCTCCAGTGGTTGCATCTAAAAACTGCATAGTTGTCCAAAATGGCTTACTTGTAAAAGGAGTCTTCCTGTGTACCACTGAGTACCCAGGATCCAACTCCCTGCTCAGTCTGATGGTTGTATAATCTCAAAAAAAATTAAAATTATCTTCTATGGACTATAAAATGTCTGCCATCCTAGTGACTTTTTGGGTGTTTTTCTGTTAAGTTCTTTAAATGTCAGGGTATACTAGGTGACAACTTCTTACTATCTTTTATTCAGTGTGCTATAGTTCCCAACTCAAATCTCGTAGTTTTGAGCTAGGAAATACAGCTTATATACACCTCACACTCTATGGTCAAGGAGAATGATCAGGCCTGTCTTTGATACACCAAAACAACTAATTAATTTTAATCAATTTATCCAAACAAATAGCTAAGTCAGTGAGGTGTAAAATATTCTACCACCTGTTTGGCTAAATTGACACAGCATGCTGATTCATTTGACCTGAGACATCACCAAAACAGACTATATGGGAGCATTAAGAAGACATAATTTGGGGATGCATCTCTTTCACCCTCATGGTGTTTGGGTCTGACTCTCACCTATACACAATAGCTTCTTCTTTACATAATAAGCCAAGTATCATCTACTGAATCTTAGGTAAAGTGGTTTTCCTGTGTTCCATGTTGTCCCATTTCCCTCTTTTTTTTTTAAATTTTTTTTAACGTTTATTTATTTTTGAGACAGAGAGAGACAGAGCATGAATGGGGGAGGGTCAGAGAGAGAAGGAGACACAGAACCTGAAACAGGCTCCAGGCTCTGAGTTGTCAGCACAGAGCCTGATGCGGGGCTTGAACTCATGGACCACGAGACCATGACCTGAGCCAAAGTCAGACATTCAACTGATTGAGCCACCCAGGTGCCCCCCATTTCCCTTTCTAATGTGCACAATGGTGAAGCAATGTTTTCCAGTTCAGATGAAAGATAATCAATGTTGAAATATTCAGACATGAAGACTAACATTTTTCAGTCACTTGGTGGAGTTGATAAAGACTTCTTATTGTGGTGCTAACAATTTTGGAATGCAAGAAAACAGGCCAGCACCACACTAAATCCTATTGAAGATGACCTAACATAGAATATAAATTTCACTTTGGTAATGATATTACTTTAATACAATTAGGATATTATTACTCTAAAATTGATTTTGCAGAATTTCTACATTTAACAATACATTTTTGACAAAATATAAAAAATAAATAATAATTTAATAAATTAAGCAAAAAATAGTAAAGAAATTTTTTTAATTTTTCATCCATGTTCAACTCCTTATAGGTATTCTTTCTAATATCAAAAAATAAGAGCAATATTCTCAGTAGCTTATTTAAGGACTGGGACTATTCCTATGAATTACTCATATTGTTTTTCTTTCGGTAGAAAGCTCCTGTTTAGATTTCACACTTGCCTTGTTAAAGAAAAACGCCTTTTAGATACTGTCATATAAAAATTTAAACCCTTGCTTATTTTAGTCTCATTGTTTCCTCCTGTCTTAAACACTGTCCAAACAAAATCAAAAAGCATCTATGAAGCATCCAATGAGCTCAAATTTTCTGATAGATGATGACAGGAATATGAGGATAAATGAAATACACTCCCTGCCTTCATGGAACTTACAATCTTGCTGACTAGATAAAATATAAATAGATGGACAAATATATAAAATAATAAAAGAACGTAAAGTATCACAGGAGTAAAAAATGTATAGGTCAACAAGGGACTATGCATGGTGAACCCTAAGGCTGGAGACATTATTATGGACATTTCACAGAGGCAGTGATATGGAGAAGAGTAAATAGAATTTGTAAAGGTATAAAAGACTAACATGAACAAAAGCATTAAACGGACACACAATGTATATCAAAAGCACAGTTTGGGTATAGTGAAACGTAAAAGTAGGGGTAATGGTAAGAGACAAGTTTAGGAGACCAATCTGGGCTAGCACCAGACTATGGAAGTGTTTAGCTAAGGGTTATGGATTTTATCCTATAGGAAATGGTGAACAATTTAACGTTGAATGTGGGAGTGACATGATCAAGGATTTATACCTATTAGTGGAAATGGATGAGAGGAAAAATAGGGAAGGCAGAGAGTAAACAACTTTGTAGTAATGAGGTGATTAGGGCCTATACTAGAATAGCAGAGCTGAGAATGGAAAAGATCAGTGGACACTGGATTTGGGAGAGAGATACAGAAGAATAAAAATGACTCAGAGGTATCAGCAGGTTCCTTGGGGTTCAGTCAATACGGAAGTGGTATCTCAAGTCATGAAGATGAAGAGAATTACAGAAAGAAAAGAGTGGAAGATCATGGGAAAGAGTTTGGAGAATTATTACATTTGTGGTTCAGGGAAGTAATGGAACAATAAATGTTGTCTTTCTTCCTTTCTATGCACATGTAAGTGTGCATATTCATGTACACACAGAAACAGACATATATGCATTCTGAGAAAAGAGATAAACAACCAAAACTCAATTGTCTCCTGTCAGTTTAGTGTCCTTGGTGGACTGCTGATAATCTGAATAAATGTTATTGAGGAATAGCATGATCTAGCAGAGTGAGAACCAAAGTCAAACAGATTTAGTTTTGAATCCCAGCTCTATCATTTGCCAGCTATCTGATCTTGGATTTCTTTAACTTATTTTCTCATCTGCGAGATGAGGATAATAGTACCTGCTCTCTCTCCACATAGTGTTATTGTAAAGGTGAAATGAAATTATGTCAAGATATTTTACATACTGTGAAGGAAAATGCAAGCTTTTTAATTTTGTTATTACATGTGTAAAAGTTATCATATTTTGATTTGTAGTCACATTTTAATCTCCCCCTCTCAAGGATATTAATATAAACTCATACGAAAATGAATTCTAGCACTTTTATTTTCCCTCAATGGCATTTTAAGCTCTTCGAGGGCAAGGAACATATTTTTGGCTTTTCTGTATTCCCCTTACAGTTTAGCCTGTACAATACTCTGAACATTAACAGGAACTAAATATATATTTTTACTTGAACCTGAATTTATTCTAAAAGCTCAAATATAGCTTTCAATATGTAACATGATATAAAAGTAGCATTCAAGCCCACATAGTCCAGATCTTCTTTAAAATAATTTGAATACATGGTGAAAGTGCTATACCCAATGGACTCACATATCTTTTTTATGTGGATTTTTTTTCTATAAATCTGGAAATGAGTAACAACACATAAATTCAGTTATTAGTAGCAATGAATGTAGGTATAAGTAGAAGCACAATGACAGGAGATCAGCTTTGGAACTGTAATGCTTTGAAAAGACTTTAAATTTTGGAGATTTTTTTAAGGATCATCATTTTCTCACAACACTAAGGCAATATAATAAAAAAAAATACCATTAAAGCACAATTTAAAAACCATGCCTAAAATGTAAGTGAGAGTGCCTTTTAAAAATTTTGGGTGGTAGAATATCAGAACACTTTTGAATTTAATAAAATCTCCTGTGAGAACAACTATCTAAATATTTGGCTCTGACATTTGAAGCTTCCATATAACTTCATAAAAGACACAAAGCTTTTTAAATACAAAACTTGAAAGTTTCAAGTACTTGAAAGTACTTACTTCCACTTGGAATCAGGTCCCTTTCTGGGATGAAGAGTTTATATCCATAGTGTTTTTCCAGGACATCTGGCAGTATTTCAAGAGCAAACTGTTCTTCTTCAGGATTGTCACAGTCTAAAGTATCTTGGTCCACTTTTGTGTAAGACAGATAGGCATCATATTCCTTGTTGTCTTAAATATGAAGAACAACAAGTGGGTTTTATGTATTAGCAGGTTCTCTTTAAGTACGAAAATTCTATAACCACTAACAGTCTAGAATAAGCCCTATAATTAGTGACTGTCATTAATAATTAGAAAAAATAAGCCACATGCCATATTGTAAGAAATCTAGCACATTTCAACATAACATAGTCATGTGATATGAACTGAAACTGATATGTAATGGGAAACCTATAGTCAGGAAGAATAAGAGAGAATTATTTGTGACTTTTGGTGACTATACATATTGTGATATTCAGTGATGTGTGAGTGATTAGCTCAGTGTGTCTGAATGCAGGACTAAATAGACCAAAGTCATGGATTTGAACTTTGTCTGTGCCAGCTGGCTTGGCTCTGTTACTTGGTCACAGACTATACCTCATTTGCACAAATATGTGCAAGATATCCAAGAGGGGCTGGGCCCTAGAGTGTGGAAGATCAAAATAATCCAGCCTCACTCCTGGAGACACTACTCACAACACATGCCATACTTCCAGTTGGTTAGTATTGTCATCTTCATATACAAAAAGCAGTTTATCACCAAATATTAGAGACAGCAGCTGGGTTTTATACAAGTGTATTGTCTGTTACTCTTGTTCAATCCATGGCCAAATAATTTGACACAAGCTTCCAAAAGAAGCCTTTGTTTCGAAATATACATCCTTCCAGTATTGCCAAATTAGGTTTTCCCTTCACACATTTAGTCAGGGAGTTAATTTTGCTTAGAGAAAGTATTTTTTCCTCCTTTCCTGTATTGGCTCAGAGCCAGCCTCTTCAAAGAGAATATGTAAAATGTTTAAATATTTTTCCTAAAAATTATTAATGAATATAGCTACTCAAGCTATTAGTCCCCATTGATTTTAGAAAGGCCACATTGGAAAAGTTACAGTGGCTTTCAAAATTCCCTCATTTATAGAAAATTATTTTTAAAAGTTAATGTAGTGAGCATAGACTTAAATGAAACTGTTAGTATTTATTAAACCTAGTTACTTGCAAATAATAATTTTAAATGATGGGAAAACATTTTAGGATTTGTTTCTAAACACATCGATATTTTCCATTAAAGCAGACCTGATTAGAATATAGGTAAAACTGACTAAAAGGTAATTTACAGAATGAAGCAGCCACTCATCTATACCATTAATGATTTAGTTCTACCTACTAAATGATAGGCATATAAAGAGATATAAATACCCTAGGGTAGAAGTAGGTGGAACCCCCTATCTAGAGATATTTGAGGCAGGATTATATTGTTCTAATTCTAGTAAGGTTCCAATCTTCACCACCCCCACATGAAAGGAACTCTGGTTATTTATGTTATGATGGTGCCTGAAGCCAAAAGACTTTTCTTTAGCATGTCCTCTGGCTGGAAAAGGCCTCCATAAACCTTGGTTGGGTTACTTGATTGCCGAGAAGCAGATGCACATGAAGGACTGCACTGGATAGTTGAGATCATTTGGCTTACAAATGGGACACATTCCACTCTTATGCATAAAACACCACTTGGAAGTGAGAATGTTCATAAGCAATGCTAATGTAAGAACCTCCTGGTAATCTCAGCACCTCTGCCCCTGTTCCAATCAAGCTCAGGATGCACCTGCAAGCCCTTGACTTTCTCCAGCTATAATTACTCACCTGGGACTTAGAGCTGCTGATGATACACAGCTGGAAGAATAAAATAGGCCAAAGGACAAACAGATCCATTCCTATGAACAGAATGTATTTCATTGTTCTTAATGGATGGTGCTGCTTCCTCAAACTCCATAATGTCAGACTACATCCTGGTTTCCTCTGACTTCGATAACTTTTCTACTTCACAAACCTCCCTAAATTCAACTACTTATCGATTCATTCAACAATGATTTGTTGAGCATATACTATGAGCTAGACATCTGCAATGACTACCTGAGTCTTTGATCCATCTGACCAGGCCATTAGACTCATGCCTTCATTGCTTATCCTGATTAAGACTATTTGCCCTCCAGCCATGCCTAAACTCACATATTTCTCATCCTTACTCGCTTCACCTATACCCTAATATTGGTGATGCTACAGACTTTCTTCTAGAAAAATATTACTATATTTGCATATCCCAAATCAAGTTATGACAAAAAACATGGATGTCTTTGATGTGTCTTAACACCTACAATGTCTGGATAATAAATTTTACCTAACATTCTAGAAGCATATCATTCTTTGGAAAGTTGTTGTTTCTGATTCTAGTCATGTCCCTTTAAGATGAGCTAAAGATAAAGAGCTTATGGTGGCTGGACAGAACAGGAAGAGTGCTGTCAAAGCCACCATGTCAGATGTCCCAGAAGCTCTAGAATGCCAGCTAGTGAGCAAGCAGTGATGCAGATGCCACAGTTTACAAAAAATGCACTTCAGTATTATGTAGACAGCCAAGAAAACCTCATGAATAGCCACAGCTGTTGATCACAGAGAGAGCAAGATGGAAGAGCAAAATCAACAACATGATGCAAATAAGGTTAACAGGAAGGCCTGAAAATTGTTTTAAAACTGAATGGCAATTCCACAACACCACTTTGCTAGGCAAGGCTAATGAACCTTCCTTATGTTAAATCATGTTGACTAAGCTCATCTAAGGAACCAGGAAATAGAGAACAATGCAGATGGCAGAGCATTATAAGAAAGAGGGCTTGCACAGTGATCACCATAGGTATGTTGTTTCTAATGAAGAGAGAAGTTATGAGAAAGGGAACCAAACTGTCGAAGAATTTTCCTGTTGTCATACCTGTCCTTCCCTGTTTTTAAATTTTAATCCTGTTCACCACCAGGAGGCCATTCCTGTTTACAATCCAGTTCTTCTGGGGCTATGCTAAACACAGTGCTAAATCTTTAGCTTCTAAAGTGCAAAGACTGTGTAACTTTGTTGATTATTATATCCCTAGTGCCTACTATACTATGTGTATTGATCCAGATGAAGAATATAAGTAAATATATCATAAATAATGCCTGCCACGTAGTAGATACTTACTAAATTATTTAATGACTGAACAACTCAAAGGTCAAATAAGTGAAGCAGTCATTGTTTGGTGGATTAAAATGAAATGAATTTTATAAAAAATGGCTAAGAAGTAAAAGTTTGTTGGATTGATTTTATTTTATAAAAATAAGGCAGTTTTAAAGAACTTTCAGAAAATGCTACTATAGATATGAATCAAAGAGAAAACATGAAAAAAAGTATATGGGTAAAACTAAGTTGTGTCCATAAGATGTCAGAATATTAAATAAAGAAATGAAAAATTCAGAGGTTATCTAGCTGATATTTGGCATCATGAAACCGAGTATTTCTAAAAGAGCTTTAATATTCATTTATTCATCCTTACCACATACCTGTTGACTTTTTAGTATTCCATTCAGCTAGTACAGGTTGTGTATTTCAGGTCTAAGTTTCCATGTAGGACTATAAAATATTTGTGTTGCCCTTCCTAATGAAAACTCTTGAAATCCCTTCTCCCCACATTCCATTTTTCCCCCAAAAACAATTGATTTGGAATGAATATACAATTCTCTAACAGAAATGCTCTAGATTATTTGTTATCTTTGACCACATGGGCCACATTGGAGATATAGACACAAAATGGAATATTTTATCCCTGAAAATGTCCTATGATGCTAGTATCAATTTAATCTTACAAATACGTACTACGGCTGATCAGTTAATCTGGATTATTGAGTATGGGTGATGAAAATAATTAATTACTGCAGATTAACTTAATAAATTGTATCATCACTTACAGAGTATTGACAAATTGCTTATAATCATGACTCAAAACAAATTAATCACAGGAGCCTCCCTTTCATGTTCTTTCATATAGACAATGCATCTTTTACATTCCCAGTTGGATACTATAGCTCCTTGTTGGCACCTGGGAACCAGTGACTTTTTCCTTAGTAGCACAATTCATCTAGTTATTTTATGTGGTCAGGTAAGAAGTAATATTTTTCTATACTAATTGTTGTATATAGAAACTTAGTATAATTGACCACATTTTCATTTATATTGTTGGAGCATATAATTATGGTTGCAACAGGCCCTAATCTCTCACTTTGAAACTATGTCTGAATAAGGGTCTGTAATACTTCTAAATGGGCTGCTATGATAGGTAAACACACTCCTTTGATAAAAAGCATGCATATGTACGCATCAAACAGCACTTCTCTAATTTACTATGAAAACATAGTCAATTAAAAGCCACTCATATTATTTACATAATAGAAACCATAGGACCAAAATCAAAGATTCCTCAAAAAAATTCCTTTTTACAGTTACCACTCTGCCCTTCTTTTATCACTATAAAGATAAACAAAATTATGAGCCCTTCTCCTCTGAGGTAAGAGCATGATCTTAGCAAAATAAAACTTCTAACCTTCATTATTTCAACATAATGAAAACTAAAATTTAACCTTCCTTTTTAATGACTTACAAATGGACTTCTTTTTAATCTTGGCTTACCTAAGGATTCCACACACATATTTCCAAGACTTACAGTATTTCATGGGTGAGGGCTTTATGCATAAGGAGTGACATGTCATCATTTCTTATTGGTATTGACTTGAAATATGGTAATTTATTCTCTTGAAAAATTAAATCATTTTCAAAGCTCAATACAATGCTTTATTGCTATTTAATTCATAAGATTTCCAAAGGACATAGATAGCAAACATAAAATTATAAGCTACATTCTGAACTTCTATCCATTGAGGTCCTCTGTGAGAATGGTTCTATAATCATCAAAAATATGTAGGTCCAGATGCACTGTGAGTTTTAAAAAGATAACATCCATAGCTTTTAATCTGTTTCCTAAATGATTTGTTTTTTCAATGCCAGGAATGGCTAAAAATGATCTGTACCTGCATTTGAATTTTATGGAGGAAAATAATGGAATTTATTCTTAATTTATTTCTTAGTAAGTGGAAGGGTTTTGACAGCAATTGTTTTAGCTCCTGATCAACTAATGTCTCCTTGTTAAACTGTTAATTTGTAAATAATGTCAAATATATAGAAAAATTACAAAAATAAAATAGTTTCAAAGAACATCAATATATTCTTTACCCAGATTCACCATTTGTTAATATTTTCTCCCCTTTGCTCTCTTTCTTGATAAATACATATTTTTTTTCTAACCTATTTGAGGGGTAACTTGCCTTAGTCATAGCCCTGTAACTCTAAATATTTCATCACATATCTCCTAAGAATAGTGATATTCTCTTACATAATCACAAATCCATGCCTTTTAGAGTTTGAACAATAGGAGAGAGCTTACCATTGGTAGTTTCATCACCTCCAAAATGCTGTCGGTAGAAGAGCATTAATTCAATATTGTAACATTTGTAGATGATCACAAGCAGTACAAGGAGAAGGAAGATTGCTCCCAGGCCTCCTGCAAGTTCAATTTTGTAGATTAAATCTGGAACCAACAGAGTAAACAGGAAATGGTAATTAAATCAGCAACATTTGGGGTCTTTCCATATTTCTAGTCTGTAAGATGTACAGCCCATTCTGTTTTTTTTTTCCAAAAGATTCTTGCTTAATACAGTATGTAGCTTTGTTCTTGACAGATATGTGTAAGTCAAATTTCATAAAATTAACTCTTTTCTAAAGATTTGAGTAATTTTAGTGTTGAAAGTGACGAGTCTATCTGAAAAGGAATAGTCGCTCCCAATTTTTTTTGAACACATCTAGATCTCACATATATATTTCTGTTTTAAGTGTATTTCACGGAACTGTTAGAACTGCCTTTTTCTAGGTCTAGGGCCAGTTTTTTGTTGTTTCTGTTAAATTACCTTATTGATTTAGAAAGATTACCATCTAGTACTTCCCAAGCCACAGGCCCTATATTCTTCTACATGAGAACATCGTCATAAAATTATTCTCAAAATCAAATAAAATTGAATGATCTGGCAAGATTTAATTGTTTCATTTAACCCTAAGAACATAATCCAATAGAAGATAACCTGGGGAAATCAGTTTATCCATTTCCACTACTTCTTTGAATTAATGACCATAATATGTATATGATATAATATGCCCAGTGGGGCTAAAAGAGAATGAGAAATCCAGGCTAATAACTTGGACTACTCAGCCAACAGTAGGCTACCTGATAGTAGCCCTCGGCTGCTTGAGTGGGGGACTTTTAGAACTCTAATAGTTAGAACAATTAAATCAACACATAATGGGAGGAGACATCATATATCCCAGACTCAGGAAATAGTGACTTACCTGTAGCTTAGTTAGTGATATTAACAAATGTAAGGTGTATCATAAAAAGAGGGGATAGTACCATGAAATTTAGAGATATGGGAAGTCAGAGGAGAATTTAGAATGTTAATTCATCAATGCCTACAGGAGAAATGCTGAATCTGAAAGACACCAGACCAGAGACATATTTTCCCCTATGGAAAAGGGACATTCATTGGTCTTAACATAATATAGATAAATTTGCCTAAAAGATTAGCTAACCTCCCCCTGATCTAAATCTGTAATTACCAAGTGACTTTTTTTTTTATTACCAATTCTGCTTACTATGTTACTAGATACTGGAAAAGACAGTGACATTCTAGTTTGCACACAAATTGTTTATGAGTTTGGTTGACAGCAATCAGCATCCCTGGATGGGTTAATTCTGGAACACTGTCAAAATCAAACTTCTGACCATGACAGACAGCCACTCCTGGAGATCCCTTGACAACCAGGTTGTCAGCCTTTCCCTGGGGATGTCTTTTGTTTCTATATAGGCTTATTGCTTAAAATAAATTAGTCAGGGGGTGCCTGGGTGGCTTAGTCGGTTAAGCGTCCAACCTCGGCTCAGGTCATGATCTCATGGTTCATGAGTTCGAGACCTGCATCGGGCTCTGTGCTGACAGCTCAGAGCCCGGAGCCTGCTTTGGATTCTGTGTCTCCCTCTCTCTCTCCCCCTGCCCCACTTGCGTTCTGTCTCTCTCTCAAAAATAAATAAACATTAAAAAAGAGAAAAAAAAGAAATTAATCAGGCTCAATATGAAGATTAAGATTAAGGAAAAAATAAACATATATATATATATAATAGCTACTACACATACATATATATGTATATATATATATGTATATATGTATGTATACATATGTATATATGTGTATATATGTATATAATAAATACTACATATACATATATATGTGTGTGTGTGTATATATATATATATATATATATATATATATATATATA
Source organism: Panthera onca (assembly GCF_046562875.1). Classification (NCBI taxonomy): domain Eukaryota; kingdom Metazoa; phylum Chordata; class Mammalia; order Carnivora; family Felidae; genus Panthera; species Panthera onca. Next base: position 43,339,913 of record NC_138357.1, read on the forward strand.
AAACAGAGACTACAAGTAATATATATTATAAATAAAATTTTTAACCAGTCAATTAATCTATTCTCTAAGTTAACTTTTTGGGGCAAGAATCCTTTAGGAAAAATTTATAGATGAAGAATATGAGACTTGGTACTTTAATTCACTTACTCAAGGTCATACACCTAAGAATTGGCCAAGATCAGACTTGAGCCCAGATATCCTAATTTCAAATTCAAGACTTTTTATTCCATCACAGTTTTATAAGCTTCAGCCTGGAAATTGACAAAGGAGAGCCTTTTCCCTTTTGCTCTATAGAGTTGTTAGTAGTGTTTCATGAGAACATGTGACTTGCAGTGAATTTTGGTTTCTTATGCCCTTTTAATTCCAAGGAAATAACCTGAAATACAATTCACCAGGCAGCATGAAAGGACTGAGTGTATCTCTGGCACTTTACTGAAGGGTACTGAAGAATCCTATAGCTGTATCAGAGAGGAAAGAGGGGCTCCCTAGAGTCCAGAATATGAAGAAAAGTTTTAGGTTTCATGGGGGGAGAGGGAATTTGGTCTTGGAAAGGAAGTGGAGGGAAAGAAGAGATAGTGGAAGACAGAGACAGTATGGCCCACCAGGAAAGTCACTGAGTGAAAATATAAGAAGCATAAATAAATGTCACTCTTTCAGTAAGGAGATGAAGTAATGATGGAAAAGGGAAGGGAGTGGGGCTGCTGTGAGAGACAAAGTATGTTAATAAGGATTATTATGAGGGGAGTCATAATGAGTACGGATAGGGAATTGGAATCTATCTCTGTCCTGCCTGCTGCAAGACGTAGTCATTTTGAAAATTAAGCCCCAAAATTTCAGGTAAAAAAATCCTACCACACATTAGCTCTGCCTCCTGCCCTCTATATGTAGCTCCCCAGGAGCCATTGCCTGCCTCTATAAGGTTGGTAAGGCAGGCTTGCTTATGAGACCTGTGTGGGGCTACAAATATCAAAATCTTTGCTGATTTTCCCACCATCTTACATAAGTTGTGCATTCTTAACAACCAGTGTTAAATGGACAGATCAATATGATTTTTTTGTTACTCAGGAAACTGACTTTTCTTTCATCTTAGGACATTGATTGACTTGATGCAACATTTTTTTCCTGCTGTAAAATGTTCATTTTATGTTGTAAATATTTTGGACTCTTTCTCTTTCCATATCTCTCTGTCTCTTCTCTGCTTCTGTGTGTGTGTGTGTGTGTGTGTGTGTGTGTGTGTGTGTGTCTGGTCAGAATAGATTTCAACTGTTTTAAAAGTCACCAAATGGGAATTTTTTCAGCAATTTCTATGTTATATACAAAGTGGACTTGTTATTAGGTAGATGGAAACTTCAGCAGTAGGAACAATTTGTGCTCTCAAGTAGTAGGCACATTTTTCAGCAGTACATTTATGGAAGAAAACCATGGTGTGAAAAGTACTTTTGTGGTTTGGGGGTCCATTTTATAAAAATGTCTTTGAAAGATATTACCTAATGATGGCTGTTTATGTTTAAAACTGTGCACCTCTCTGAGACTCAACCAGTATTCTTTCATTCAACCCAGGCAGAGCCATTAAAAAGGAAACATGAATCCTATAATCAGAGGGCAGAATGGCCATCACCAAGATGATGCTTGGTTTTTCTTTTGTCTTCTGTTTTCAACTGCCATTTTCCATCTCAGCAGGATCTGTGCTTCTAGAGACATTTCCTGAGAAGGTGAAAGCCATTTTATTTGGACTGTGACTTATATACACATCACAAATACAGTGATAGCCGTAACAGCAAATATTTATGGGATTATGGCTTTTTGTAGGCACTCAAAGTACAAGTTCTTTTTAACCTTCTTAGTTTGAACCCAACGGTTTCTTCACTTTGAACCTGAAGATCAGCATCATAGAGTGAGACAAATAGCAGCTGAAGTCAAGGGAGTAGAGAGGGAAGACTGGAAATGTTTTGAGCTAGCTCATAAGTTGGGAAGCAGGTTAGGAGATCCCACCTGAAGGTTTCTTTACAGGTTGGGGGTTCAGGGTGGGGCAGTAGCACCGGGAATGAGAAGAGAGGGATTCAGTGATATGTCCCGGTTTGTAGGAAAGGCAGTATGTGCAGAGAAGAAACAATTACCAGAATTTCCTTAGCATAAATTCAGTCATGGTACACACACACACACACAAACACACACACACACACACACTAGACTACTTACTGATATCTTACTTATAATTGTTGATAGTAGTTCATCAGAGAGTGAGAAAGTGGTAGGTGCAGGTAAAAGACGCATAGGTAAGAATGTCTTGCTCTGAGAAAGCCTGACCCTGTTAATTGGATATATTAGACACGAGTTTTCATTTTACGAAAGGCCTTTTCACAGTAAGGATTCATCAAATGCTTCTTCATTATTATCACTTAGGGCTTTTTCAATATTTGACTCATAGCTCATCAGTAAGTTGTTGTTCCATTAACAAACATCATATTCATATTCTGGGTGAAAACACTGCAGCCACTGAGGCCAGGCTATGCTGTGATAAAACCTGAAATGTTTAACTCCAAAGGAAACATCTTGAGTTTTGCAAGACAAGCCAGAGCTCAGTCTGATAAAAAAGGTTGGAGCAGGGCCATAGGGCTTCTCCCTCTTTTCTGGAGCTCTACCATATTGTTGAGAGCTCCTAAGGAAAATAGAATAAAAGAAGATGAACTGCATCTTTTTGCAAAGCACAGTGAAAAAATTTAGCCGCTACCTAAAACAGGGAGTGCACACTGGTATAACATGACTCCTCAAAAGGTTTTGTTGTTCCACATGTTTCCAAACAACGGACACCAATATTTAAAACTCAAAAGATTTCATACCTAGTCACTCAGCTTCACTTGAAAACTCAGAAATTCTCTTATCCTTGAGTTTACATTTCAGCAAACATGGCATAATCTACTAGAAAAGAATAGTGACTGCCCCTTTAAAGTGAGGCATGTTTTCTCTAGCCTGTGTTTTTTTTTTTTTTCTCTAAGATCCAACCTCTTAAAAAAAAAAGTTTACTATCTGCCTGGCCCCTGAGGTCTTAAAGTTTTTAACCTCCAATGTGGAAAGTAAATGTCTTTTAAAAGAGACATGCGGGGGCGCCTGGGTGGCGCAGTCGGTTAAGCGTCCGACTTCAGCCAGGTCACGATCTCGCGGTCCGTGAGTTCGAGCCCCGCGTCAGGCTCTGGGCTGATGGCTCGGAGCCTGGAGCCTGTTTCCGATTCTGTGTCTCCCTCTCTCTCTGCCCCTCCCCCGTTCATGCTCTGTCTCTCTCTGTCCCAAAAATAAAAATAAAAAAACGTTGAAAAAAAAAATTAAAAAAAAAAAAAAAAAAAAGAGACATGCGGGGTGCCTGGGTGGCTCAGTCGGTTAAGCGTCCGACTTCAGCTCAGGTCACGATCTCACGGTCCGTGAGTTCGAGCCCCGCATGGGGCTCTGGGCTGATGGCTCAGAGCCTGGAGGCTGCTTCCGATTCTGTGTCTCCCTCTCTCTCTGCCCCTCCCCCGTTCATGCTCTGTGTCTCTCTGTCTCAAAAATAAATAAAACGTTAAATTTTTTTTTTTAAAGAGACATGCATTTAGATAGCCCAGGGCAGACACTAGTCAAGAGAAAATCACAGATAAATCCTCTCTTTACCAATCCCTGTTATCTATCCCCACCCTATTGCTCTGGCCCTCTAGGAGGAGCATTTTCACTCAGCAAATATTTTTGAGCACTTACTATGTTCTATGCACTAGGGATACAGCAGTACATAAGGCAGAAAAAGTTCCTGTTGTTGTGGAGTTTACATTTCAGTGGTGAGGGGGGAAGATAAGAAGAAAACAAATATATAATAAGATATCAAATAGCAATAAGTACAATAAACATAAATAGAGCCAAGAAAGAGAAAAAAAAGTGATGGATAGTTCAATGAATGATTAGATCAAGAAAATATGGCATAAATATATATGATGGAATATTCTTTCACCTTAAAAAAGGAGGAAAATCCTACCATTTAGTACAACATGGATGAACCTGGAGGTTCATTATACTAAGTGAAGTAAGCCAGAGAGAGAAAGGTAAATACTATACTGCATGGTATCACTTACATATTGAATCTAAAAGAAAACAAAACAGAACAAAACAAAACAAAACCTGAAGTCATAGTAGAAGAGAGTACAAAAATGGTTGTCAGGGGCCGGGGCTAGAGGAGGAAATAGGGAAAAGTTGATAAAAGGGTACAAACTTTCAGTTGTAAAATGAATAAGGTCTGAGTATCTAATGTAGTTGATAACATTGTATTGTATAATTGAAACTTTCTAAGAGGAACTTACAGGTTCTCACCAAAAGAAAAAAAAGGAAGGTAAATATGTAAGGTGATACATATGTTAATTAATTAACTCAACAGAGGGAATCCTTTCACAATGTATATGTATATCAAATCATCCTGTTGTATACTTTAAATCTCTTATAATTTTGTTTCTCAACTTTACTTCAGTAAGGCTTAAAATGTTTAAACAAAAAACTTCAGATACCTTTATACCTTGGTCATCACAGACAAAGGGAAGGCAGAGAAACTGAAACAGTGCCTGCCCTCAGATTTGGCAGTGAAGGAGATGAAATGGACCTGGCACACTGATTTAAACCGTATTAAAATGTTTAATATTCTAAACCCCCCCCCCCCAAAAAAAAAAGAAAGAAAGTGATGGGTAGTACTCTTTTATAGAGTGTGTCCAGGGAAGGCTATTGAGCAGGTAATATTTAAGCAGAGCCCTGTATGAAAAAAGTGAGTGAATCATAGGAACAGCTCGGGGAAGAGTGTTCCAGACCCAGGAATTAGTAAATGCAAAGACTATCAGATAGGACTATGCTTGGTGAGCACAAGAAATAGAAAAGAAGCTAGTGTGTGTGATGTTTGAGGCAAATAGGCAGATTGTGGTAGAAAACTGGATCAGAAATCACAATAGATTGTCATGCATTGTAGGCCATAGTGTAGATTTGGGATTTCATTTTAAGTGTAATGGAAAGGGTTCTATAATTGGAGGGTTCTGATTAGAGGAATAATATGCTCTAAGTTATATATGAAAAGGATCATTCTGTCTGGCTGCTGTGATGAGCACAGACTGCAAGGGACAAGAAAGAAGCAGGGAGGCCAGTTAGGAGGCCATTGCAGTGAGCCAGGCAATTGATGCTGGTGGTTCAGACCAGGGTCATTAACAGTGAATGTGGGGAAAGACATCAGAGTCTGGACATGTTTTGAAAGTAGAGCCATGGGATTTGGTGGTGGACTAGATATAGCATGTGAGTAGAGAAAAGAAAAAGTCAAGGTTGACTCCTAGGATTTTGGCCTGAGCAACTGGAAGAATGGTGATGGAGATGGAGAAGGCAACTGGAGGATCAGGTTTATAGGATGGAGAAAGCAAAATTCTTGTTAGGGACAAATGAAGCTTGATATGCCTACTAGATACATCCACTAGTGGAGTTTTTGAGTAGCTGTTGAATAGGCAGTTAGGTATACAATTCTGGAGTTTAGGAAAGATGACCAGGCTAGATATATAAATTTAGGAGTTGTCAGCATATATGCAATAAGCAAAACCATGAGATAGAGATGGAATGAAATCATCTAGGAAGTGAATGAGAAGAGGTGACCTGAACTCTGGGGAACTCTAATATATGGAGATGAGAAAGATGAGAATTAATATTCTTAGTTATTCATGCTTTAGACATGTTTCCTTGAGGAAGCCATGGGAGGTAGCAATTTTACAGTGTGCCTTGGTTTCTACTGTCAGATTATTAGAAATTTTAAGGGGTGCTAGTGGTTGTTTTACTTATTAAATAGAAATAAATTTATTTTTAAACTCAGATAAGGCTATTTCTATCCCTGCTGACTGATAAGAACCCTGCTACCACCATTGTTTTTCCTCATAGCAGTAACACTTGTGCAATTTTTTGTTTGTTTGTTTTTTAATTTTTAAAATGTTTATTCATTTTTGAGAGAGAGACACAGAACATGAGGGGGGGAGGAGCCGAGAAAGAGACACAGAACTCAAAGCAGTTTCCAGGCTCCAAACTGTCAGCACACAGCCCAATGTGGGGCTCAAACTCATGAACCCAGAGATCATGACCTGAGCTGAAGTCGGACTCTCAACCAACTGAGCCACCCAGGTGCCCCAAATTTTTTGTTTAATGTTTAATATTTACCTTTCTTTGTACCCTTCCAGGCTTGGGGATGTCTATTTTATTCATCATTCTATTTCCCAGTACTTAGCACAATACTTGCTATACATGATCTTCAATAATAATAGATAACCTTATTCATTCATTAATGAGACAGGTTCTAAGTATTAATTAGTGGCCAGACATTGCCCAATTTTCTGAAGATACAGAGGTGCTGAAAACCCTGGGTTGGATGATCTCTGAGCCTAAAATAAGACTGGAATGAGCAGGAACAAAGTGATCTTTGCCATAAGGTATCTGGACATGATCAATGTCTGCCCTTTATGTAGGTGGACTTATGTGGTTGCCTAGTGCACAGGAGAAATAATTCAAGTTCTGTATAATAACAAACACTGAGTGTGGTATATTTTACACTACATAATTATCATTTGAGTCTCAAAGTGCCTCTACAATGTAGATATTATTATCCCTGTTTTACAGATGAGAAAACTGAGGTTCAGGATATTTAATCAGACAAGTTAGTCCTACTGAATCAATGGCTGAACAAGGATCTACTCAACCAGGGTTTCCTGATTTTACTTTCCATATTACACTCCTTTATACTAAACAAGCAAACAAACAAACAAACAAACAAAAAACAACGCCCTTATTTTAAGATGGAATCAAGTCCAACTGAATAAGAAATGGTACTAGAGAGATAAGAGCATTATTCTCAGAATAATGACATTTTCTTGCTTCTCATAGAACTGCTGGTCAAGGTCAAGTACTAGGGTTGGCAGGAAAATAGAAATTCCATCTTGGTTAAGAGGTACAACTAGTGACCTTGTTGATTGAATGTGTTCTATTGCTCTATAGCCTAGACAACAAAAACATTGATTGGGAACATTTGTTCTGTTACATTTACAAAAACCTTTGCCAGATGCATACATACAGAAATATTTAGCCTTTTGCAGTAATCAAGAGTTGTGACAGGGTAAGAGCCAATCTCAGAAGCTGCTCCAGCTGCTGGGATTGTTGTTCCTATATTTGCGTTTATCTCCTTTATTTATAAATTTACTTTCTTTGCCCATTATATACAATTTCCACCCCATCCGAAAACAAAGTTAGAGAGGGGTTTCCATAAATGCCAGATTATTTTTAAAATATATGTACCTATCAAAGGCCTCTTAATACCAGGTCACATCATGAGATATTATGTATAATGTTTATTATGACAATTATAAGAATATTATGATACTCTTTATTATTTCTATTTTAGTCAGGGAATAAAAAAGTGGCTTTGTTTCTCATTCAATAATAAAATCCCTAGTTTTTCACTTAAACAATATAAGATGGTGAAATATAGAGAAAAATTTGAATGCCAATACGTATTAAATTTTATGTAATACTTATAACTAAGGTACATTTTATTTCACTGAACTTAACACATAACAATATTTCATTTTTAATCTATTTCCTAATGGTATAGAAGATTATAGGTATTTTATGCTACTATCCATAGCGATAGAGATATTTTTCCTTAAAAAGACAAAATGCTTAATAGACATTTGTGCTAAATGATGAAACAAGGCCAGTAAGCATATTTAACTTCAATAGTTACTTGGTAGCTAAACAAACCATAGTAATAGTTAAAAAAATAAATACCCTTTTTACGCAGCAGAACACTGGCATGTTTCCGTCCATTTCGGTTTTCCACATGGCAGGTATAATTTGCCAGGTCAGCCTCCACCACTGAATCAAAGATGAGTGCCAACTCAACTTCTTTTTCTCCAAGATGCTCTTTGAGGAGCCTGAAATAAAGACAGTATTCTTGGTTGAATTCGTCTGATATGGGGAGAGACCAGTCATGCAAAAATTGCAGATGATTACGTAGCTCACAAAGTCTCCATTGGGTATGGCAAATGTTGACTGGGTATTATGTATGGAACCTTCAAAAAGAAAACACAATGGGGCGCCTGGGTGGCTCAGTCGGTTAAGCGTCTGACTTCACCTTTGGTCATGATCTCACAGTTCATGAGTCTGAGCCCCCACAGGCTACATGCTGTCTGTCCAGAGCCTGGAGCCTACTCAGATTCTGTGCCTCCTTCTCCCTCCACCCCTCCCCCGCTCGCACTCTCTCTCTCTCTCTCTCTCAAAATATGAATAAACATTAACAAAAATTAAAAAAAAAAGAAAACACAAAAAGTGACTCTTGATGTGAAGATCAGATGGAAAAGGAAATAAGTGAGGAATTCACTTAGCAAAAAGAAATATTACCATGCCAGTAGGCTTTGATAAATAAGCCAACATGATTTGTGTAGCAAAAAGGAGGAAACACTGGGCTCCACGTTCTAAGCTGAATTTATGAAAACAAATTAGATGTTTGTACCATGGCATGAAGGGAAAAAATTGATAGGTGTAGTGTTTGCGTTTGAGGTTAGTTTTGACAACAGGGGGTAAGAAAGTAAAGAAGTGAGCTTTAAAAATGGTTGCCTTATAGGAAGTAAACTGAAAGTGGTTAGTGGCCTTCTATACCCGAATAAGCACGAGAAGTTTGTTTTCCACTTTTCTCCTGCATTTGTGTAATACAGGCATGTGCCCTGTGCTTTAATCTGCCAATGATCCTAGCCCACTGCCATGGTCCTGCCTTTTGCAGACACTGTTTCCCTTTGTCTTTCTCCCTTCGCCCCTCACAGGAAGAACCCTGCCCTGTATGACATTTTCTCATAGTCCTGCTTTTTGCTTTCTCAAGTGAAGTTGCAAAGGGCCTTGAATGGCCACGAATAAGTGTTCTTTACAGAGGAACTGAGTTGCCAGGAACCTTTCCTAAGGAGTGTGCCTCTTGTTTCTTTGGAGAGTTATATTCTCACCAATGGTCAGCTGCCTCCTGAATGAAGTGATAGTGGGCACCCTGCTATCTTTTCTGTCTCCTGCCTTTGACCAAAGAAAACAAGTCTACGTGGTGGTAATCCTGCCCTTAAGTTCTGGGGTGAGTTTCTTAAATACATGTTTTTGCAAGATAGAGAATTGGAGCACTGGAGTTAATTCTCCTTTTTGGACACTTGGTTATGAATGCAAAGACAAATGCTCTGATTTGCCGGCATTTAGCATAAAGCTGGAAAAGACAACTATGTTCAGGGAAAACCGGGTTCTACAGGCAGGCCTCAAATTTACAAGCTCAAGCTGGGTCCTTACAAAGTCATTAAGTCAATGTGCCTTAAATTAACTCAGCTTTAAGTTGGGAAAAATACCTACCATACTTAACTTTGTCGTGAGGGTAAAATAGGTTAAAGTAATTGAAAGAGTGAATAGCACTATACACATGCAAAGGAATGTTATTAAACATCAACGTTTCATTATCAAAGGCAGATAATTTACATTTTGGCTCCTACAAAAATATTTATATTTATACTATATTAATATATTTAAATATTTAATAATTTAATATATTTAAATATTTATATATTAATATATTAAGATATTTAAAATTCAGTTGGCTTAATCTCTTCTGGTTCCCCTTTGAGAGAAAGAAGGGCTTAAAGTTGGGTTGGTGGAAGAGAGTTCCTGGAAACTAAGAGTCTCCCATACTGAAATATGAAGCTCAGATTATATTCCAAATAGACATGCTTTTAAAATTTACCCTGTGTCTGTACCCTCCCAATGATACACATATCTGAGAGTTCATAATACTGACATTTGTAACTTGAGTAAGTCTCCTGCCCTTTAAATTTATGTACCATTGCTGAACTAGACACATGTAAGAATTGTCTTAACCACATTTTACTGATAGTCTTTCTATTAACCTTTTTCTTCCTGGTTAATGTTGTAGTTTTCCTTTCTCAACATAGACCTAACCAAGGGAAAAATGGGAATTTACTGTCTTCATGGTTTGTATTGAGTTTTACTTTCTCCATTTTCTCTGTGCTATGGGTTAATCTTACTACACGCAATTCTTTTATTTCTATGTAACCTGCTATGGAAGAACCCCCTTTAGTGCCAGAAACTGCTGAAGCACCACAAATTAAGTTTGATTTAAAGCTTCATGTGTACGGAAGCCACAGCCTCTGTCAGGCATGAGGAAGAAAGCTGATCCTGTCCTTTCAGACCCAGTCTTTCCCTCTTCATTTCTAATGCAGTTTCCAAAAACAGATCTTCACAGGCTGCAGAAAGAATCTGAAAAATGATCCTTCGTCCATCTATTAATATATATGAGGTATCTTAATTATCAGCTCTTGAGAATCTAGAAGTGACTTGCTTCGGGGGAATTAAAGAGTCAGTTGATGTTTATATTTACAAATCACTCAGTAAAGCAATCAATTTCCTAACAAATATTGATATATAACAGTCAACCAATGATTCTTTGTCAGTCCCCTAATATGTGCATAGCTCTGGGCTAGACATTTAGTGTAAGATAAATATAAGCATTAAAAAACAGGTCCCTGTTCTCAGAAATCATTAAAATTTAAACAAGAGAAAAGATCTACATAGTTGAAAAAAAATATGTAGACATAATGAAGTAAAGACGAGTGGTACAGTTTATGCTTAAAATCGACTTTCAAAGAGAGAGACTATTATTAAATAAATTAGCTGGAAAAGGTTTGAGAAGAGTCTGCCTAGACAAAAGGAATAAGGGAGTGTTTTCTGGGATGGAAGATAAATTTTGCAGAATGTGTGAAAGAGAGACACTGAAGGGATTGGTTTTGGAATAGAGGATAAAAATGAAGAGATTCTGTAATATATTTCAAATAACTTCTGAAGCATTTTATTTGAAGGATTAACGGTAAAAGCAAGTTACATGTAACAGCAAACACTGGAAAAATTAGAAAATAATAATTTAGTTTACAGGAATCACCACCTTCAAAAGTTTCAGTTAGGACCTTGTCTTAAAAACTAGTAAAAGTTTGAAATTTGTCACTCTCATCCTTATAATAAGAAAAAGAGCTGAAGAAAATTAAAATGAACAATTATTAGATCCAACAATGAGCTGAGGACACAGGGCAAACCGTTGCCCCCAAAACTTGAGAAAGAAGCAAATACTGAGAATCACAGTATATTGGGAGCAGAAACCAAGGAGCAAGAGCCAGTACAGGTAGAAACAAACTATAACTGATAAGTCACTGTAGGCCCACTATGGACTAGCCTGAGAGTTAAAAACTCCATGAAATGTAATCTTTGGAATACCCCACATTTTCATGAGTTTGCTTCTGGGAACCCTACCAGGATCTCAGGGTGAAGATCACAGAAAGATCTCCCTATAATTCTGTCAGAGGATTTAATAAAAGCAATCATCCCAGAGCACTCCGTGCTTCTTAACAAAGGCCTGTCCCTAAGGGAAATTCTTTTATCAGAGCCTAAATTACTTGAATTTTACCGAACCTAGCCTACCTGAGGGAAGGGAACTGCAATACTAAACTCCAGCTACCTCCTCAAGCTTTCCTGTCTCACTTAAAAAGAGGAGAAAAGCTGAGAAGCAGTTGTGAAGGTCATATTCAAAGGCACAGGCTCCATGAAAGACTGAGACTTTATCATAAGATTATAGAATGCTTACCACCAATCAGGCTCCTGTATGATAACAAGGGCTTTCAGCTGAAATAACTGCAAAGCTCAGACCCTATTTAAAAAGCAGTCTCTAGGAAAACACAAAGAAAACAGTGGAGACATAAACATGTACATTCTACGAAATTTTAGCCTCTTATACCTACAACTATAGCAAAGAGTAAACACAGCCTAACAAGATAAACATAAAATCTCACACTAAAAGCCTATTTACCTCAGTTCCTTTTACCTGGTGCATAATGTGTGGCTTTCAACAACAACAAAATATTACCAAAAAATATTAAAAAGCAAAACAGAAACAAAAACAAAAAGCAAAAACACAACAAACAACAAACAAACAAAAAACAAAAACCCAAACCCCAAAGAATGTAGTCTGAAGAGACAAAGTACACATCAGAACCATAATCAGATATGGCAGATATTTGGGAATGATCAGACTGGGAATGCAAGAAAACTATGTTTAATATGTTATGTGCTTCCATGGAACAAGCGAACAATATATATCAACAGTATTGGACAATGTAACCAGAGAGATAGAAATTCTAAGAAAGAATCAAAAGAAAATGCTAGAAATAAAAAACACAGTAACAGTAATAGAAATAAAGAATGCCTTTCATGGGCTTATCAATAGACTGGGCACAGCTGAAGAAAGAATTAGTGATCTTGAAGATATATCAGTAGAAATTCCTAAACTAAAATGTAAAGGGGAAAAAGTCTGAAAAAATGGAACAAAATATAACTCCCAAGGGATAATTACAAAAAGAGGAAGATACATGTAATGGAAATACCAAAATTAGAAGAAAGAGAGAACAATAGAAATATTTAAGGCATTAGAGCTGAGAATTTTCCAAAGTTAATGAAACAGTCCAAACCAAAGATTGCAGGCAGCTCAGAGAATACCAAACAGAATGAATACTAAAAAATGTACACCTTGATATATCATATTCTAACTGCAGTAAATCAAAACAAAGGGAACATCTTGAAATAATCCAAAGGAAATAAAAGTACCTCTCCAAGAACAAGAATAGGAAATACATCAGACTTTTTCTTTAGAAACCATGCAAGCAAGAAAAGTGGAGTGAAATATTCAAAGTGGTGAAAAATATCCCAACAACCTAAAATACTGAATCCATATAAGTTATTTATCTAAAGTGAAGGATAAATAGACTTTCTCAGACAAATGAAAACTGAGGGAACTTGTTTCCATTAGACCTATCTTTCAAGAAGTGTTAAAAGAAGTTCCTCAGAAAAAAATGAAAATGATATAGTTCAGAAATTTGGATCTACATAATGAAAGAAATAGTGTTAGAGAAAGAATAAATTAAGATAAAACATTTTATTTTTCCTATTCATAATTTATCAAACATGTAACAGTTTGTTTTAAATAATAATAGCAATAATAGTAGTTATAAGAAGAAAAGTTATGAGGACCTAATGTATAGCACTGAGACTATAGTTAATAATATGGTATTATATATGTGAAAGTTGCTGAGAGTAGATCTTAGGCATTCTCACCACATTTAAAAAAAGATTTATTTATGTTAACTGTGCTAACCGATGGATGTGTTAATTATCTTGATCTTGGTAATCATTCTAAAATGTATATGTATATAAAATAATCACATTATATACTTTAAATATATACAAGTATATTTGTGAATCACTTTTCAATAAAGTTAAGTTATAAATGTGCAAAATAATAGCATCAATCTATTTGGTGATTATAGTTTATGGATAATTGAAATTTATGACTGTTATAAGTTACCTGCACTACATGTGAAGCAGTATAGTATTATTTGAAAGTGAACTTAGATTAGTTGTAAATGTTATTGCAAACTGTAGGCCTAACACTAAATTTTCTAAAAGTACAATTGATATGCTAAGAGAGAAGACAAAATAAAAGCACATAAAATGCTCAATTAAAACTAGAGAAGCCACGAAAAGGAAATTAAGAAAACAATCCCATTTACAATGGCAAGAAAAGTAATAAAATGCTAAGGAATAAATTTAGCCAAAGAGGTGAATGATGTGTAAAGTGAAAATTATAAAATGTTGATGAAGGAAATTAAAGAAAACACAGATAAATTGAAAGACATCCTGTATTCAGATTGGAAGAATTAATATTGTTAAAATGTCTACACCATCCAAAGTGATCTATAGATTCAGTGTAACCCATATCAAAATCCCAATGCCATTTTTTTACAGAAATAGAAAAAAATATTAAAATATATGGAATCACAAAAGACCCCAAATAGCCAAAACAATCTTGAACAAGAAGAGCAAAGCTGGAGGGATCATACTTCCTGATTTCAAATTACATCAAAAAGCTACAATAATCAAAACAGTATGGCTCTAGTATAAAAACAGACATATAGACAAATAGAACAGTATGAAGAATCCACAAATCCACAATCTACAGTCAACAGATTTTCAAAAAGCATGTCAGAAATACACAATGGGGAAAGTATAGTCTCTTCAATAAGTACTATTGGGAAAACTGTATATCCACATACAGAATACAATTGGATCCTTACCTGACATCATATATAAAAATCCACCCAAAAAGGATTAAGTACTTAAGCATAAGACCTGAAACCATAAAACTACTAAAGAAAACATAGGGTAAAACTTTTTGACACTGATCTAGGCAATGATTTTTTGTGTATTATACCAAAAGCATAGGCAAGAGAAGCAAAACAAATAACTAACAAACAAAAAAGAAAGACAAGTGCGATTGTATCAAACTAAAAGCTGCTAAAAGAGCATATGGTCTCACTTATATGTGAAATCTAAAAAAAGAAAGAAACACAAGCTCATAGATACAGAGACTAAACTGGTGGAGAGGCAGGAGGTTGGGGGGGGTGCAAAATGAATGAAGGGAATCAAAAGGTACAAATTTCCAATTAAAAAATAGATAAGTTGATGGGGATGTAATGTACAGCATGGCAACTATAGTTAATAATAAGAAGAAAAATCTATAACTATGTATGGTGACAAATGTAACTAGACTTATTGTGGTGATCATTTTGCAATATATACAAATACAAAATCATTATGTTGTGCACCTGAAACTAATGTTGTATGTCAATTATATTTCTCTCAAAAAAGAGAGTGGATGTAATTTAGGGAATAGGAGAAAATATTTGCAATCCATATATCTGATAAGGGGTTAAAATCCAAAACATATAAGGAACTCTTACAACTCAATATTAAAACAAAACAAAACAAACAAATAACCTTATTAAAAATGGACAGATGACCTGAATAGATATTTCTTCAAAGAAGACATATAAATGGCCAATGGGTATTGCTTGTTAAATGGGAAATCAAATCAAAATCACAATGAGTTATCATCTCCCACCTGTTAAAATGGCTATTATCAGAAAAACAAAAGATGAAAATTGTTGGCCATATGTGGATAAAAGGGAACTCTGTACATTGTTAGTTGGAATATTAACTGATGCAGCCACTATGGACAACAATCCAGAGATTCCTCAAATATTAAAAATAGGGGCGCCTGGTGGCTCAGTTGGTTAAGTGTCCGACTTTGGCTCAGGTCATGATCTTGCAGTTCATGGGTTCAAGCCCCATGTCAGGTTCTGTGCTGAGAGCTCAGAGCCTGGATCCTGCTCCAGATTCTGTGTCTCCCTCTCTCTCTGCCCCTCTCTTGCTCACACTGTCTCTCTCTCTCTCTCTCTTTCAAAAATAAATAAACATTAAAAAAATAGAACTACCATACAATCCAGAAATCCCACTTCTGAGTATATATGTAAAGGAAATGAAATCAGGATCTCAAATAGGTATTTTCACTCTCATGTTCATTTCAGCATTATTCATAATAGCCTAGATATGAAAACAACCTGTGCCCATCAATGGATGAATAGTCAGAAAAATGTGGTTCATACATACAGTAGAATATTATTCAATCTTAAAAAAGAAGCCAACGTTGGGACACTTGGGTGACTCTGTCCGTTAAGCGTGTGACTTGGCTCAGATCATGATCTCACTATTCGTGAGTTTGAGCCCTGAATTAAGCTCCACACTGACAGTGTAGTTCCTGCTGGGGATTCTCTTTCTCTGCCCCTCCCTGGCATGTGCACCTGCTCTCTCTCTCTCTCTCTCTCTTTCTCTCTCTCTCTCTCTCAAAATAAACAATAAATAAATAAATAAATAAATAGCAAACCTTGCCATTTGCAACAACATAAAAGAACCTGAAAAATACTTTGCTAAGTAAAATAAATCAAAGAATGAAATATACTGTATGATATGATACGATTTCTATGTGGAACCTAAAAATGCCAAACTCATAGTAGCAGAATAGAATGGTGGTTACCAGAAGGTGAAGGGTGGAAGAAATGGGGAGATGCTGGTCATCCAGCTATAAAATGAATAAGTTCTAGAGACCTAATGTACAGCATGATGACTACATTTAGTAATAAGGGTACTGTATACTTGAAATTTGCTAGGAGTGTAATTCTCAAACGTTTTCACCATACACACAAAAACATGGTAACTATGTATGGTGGTGGTTAATTAGTTTGATTGTGGCTTAGCTTGATTTACAATGTAAATATATACCAAAACCTTATGTTGTATACTTTAAATATACACAATCAAGATTTTTATATTTATACCTCAACAAAACTGGATTTTTTAAAAATATAGCATGAAATAAAGGGTAGAGATTGATTCCCTCCAAAATAAAATAAAAGAAAATGTCTAATTCCAATTTCCATTCATCCTAAATGGTCCTTTAAACCAAAGTGAGCCCTCCTGTGGTGTATCGATATCTTGCACCATCTCTAGGTTATTATTATGAGTATGAGTAATCATTGTTCAGAAGTGATGATTGAAGATATCAAGAATAGAAGTATGTTTAAAAAAACTCTTAGGGGTGCCTGGGTGGCTCAGTTGGTTAAGCGTCAGACTTTTGATTTCAGCTCAGGTCATGATGTCACTGTTCGTGAGTTTGAACCCACATTGGGCTTTGCGCTGAGAGTGTAGAGTCTGCTTGGGAGTCTCTCTCTCCCTCTGTCTGCCCCTTCCACACTCATTGTTTCTCTCTCTCAAAATAAATAAAATTAAAAAATAAAAAGTAAATAAAAATAAAATGAAGCTGCTGGGAAGCAGTTTTTTTGAGTTAAAAAAAATCTCAAACAAAATCTTTATTTTAGTGTTATTTTTTTAAGTTTATTTATTTATTTATTTTGAGAGAGAGAGAATGCATGGGAGGCGCACAGGGAGAGAGGGAGAGAGAGGGAGAATCCCAAGCAGACTCTGTACTGTCATCAGGGAGCCTGATGCAGGGCCCGAACTCATGAACTGTGAGATCACAAACAGCCAAAATCAGGAGTTGGATGCTTAACCGACTGAGCCACCCAGGTGCCCCCTTTTAGGGTCATTTTTAGGGCCTATTAAAGCCTTATTAGTCATAGGCCAGGATCAAGCCTATAATCTGAAAAAAAAATCAGATTTATTGACTGAATGCACTGAAGGTGGGACACTCCAGAGTAATTGTGGATCATTCCTTGACTGAAGGTAGGAAGAAAGCATTTTTATAATGTTTGGATTTTCACTGAATATTCTGAGGAGAGTCTAAGCAAGCCCTGATAAATTCTGGATAGGTTGGGATTTTTAAGGTAGCATTGGAGAAGAGAGGATTGACTAGGGTTTGACAGCTGTCATGACGCAAGTCTTAGCAATTGGGTATGCCCAGTAACATATAAAAATAGCAAAGTAGGTCTGGGGCATCACTGGTAAGAAATCAGTAGCCATTCAAAGGAGGTGGGGGTCGTTATGGCATTTTACAACTGCTGCATTACCTTGGGAAAAACAGAGTTTTCTGTTAACTTTGCAGCTGGTTTTATCTGTCTTTCCTCCCAGGCTGATTAATAGCAGGGCTGCTTATTCTCCAACCAGACTGATTTTTACTCTTTCAGTCCCACGCAGATTTTGACTCTACATCCCAAATGTGCACTACAACAAAGCATTCTGGGAAACTGAGGATTCTTTCTAGTTGTATTTTGATGAATTCAGGTCTAGCTCCACTGGTACTGTGAATGAACTACCCTGGCTCCATTGGTACTGTGCATGGATAGATCTTCCTCAGTCTCTAAACCAATTTTTTTATTCTGTAAAATAAACTGATACTATTTATCTCAGATGGTTATCATGAAAATCCCAATGTGGTTTAGGATTCCAAAATGCTTTTGCAATCTACCGTGTCTTATAAAAACATGAATAGGAATTATTATTATTCCTATTATTATTATTTTTTTAAATAATTATAGGTGCTTATTAATATAAGACATATGTGAGATTGGGCATCTATAGTCTGTTCAGTAAATGAAGATATTTAAGAAGTATGTCTTAGGTAAGCTTTAAATATTTTAGGCATTGGTCAAGGCTAAGATCCACTGTAGAACGAGAACTGTGAATAGTAGAGTCATCACTCTAAAATTTATCCTTCAGATAGGTGGCAATTCAGATTGTCCCTAGGTAAAAACTATGCTGATTATAAAGTTAACTTTTCCATTGAAGCCTGTTCATGATTTACAAAATCTACATTCACACATAGGTCATAAGATTTGAAACTTATTTAGATCAAAGGCAAAGTGATTGATCAATGTTCCTTCTTCCAGTTAGATAAGCTGAGAATGGGGGAAAAGAAGTGTGTGTGTGTGTGTGTGTGTGTGTGTGTGTGTGTGTGTGTTAGCTCAATTTCAGGAAGTCCAGAGCAGGTGGGGTGCTTCAAGGCACTGAAAAAGTGTACTCAGAAGTTGCCAAAACAGAGCACATCATTTTGCCTTGGGCTGTCTGAGACTTCAATAGTTTCCTCTATATTTTGGGGCAAACTATATATTCACATCTCTATATTTTTTAATTGATTAGTTAGGAAAAGGCTATTCGGGGTCTTTAATATAGGCTCACTTTATATCAAGAATAAAATCTTTTCATAGCTGTATCACATTCCCCTCTTTGTTAAGAGCATTTTACTCATTCAAGGAGAGGATGTTAAGGTAAAGAGATGAGAACAGAAAGCCAGAAAGTGGTGGAAGTAGGAGTGAAGAAACCAAAACTAAAAACACGCAAAGCCCATATTCAACTTATAGTTTTTCAGTAATTGAAAGTAAATGAAACTATTTGCATTTTAAGAAGCTTGTTTGAAAAACCCTAAGATGAATTGAATATGTTTTTCAGCTCAAGAATTATAAAAGATTTGGTAAACTGTTTTATGGTACTGCCTAAGGGGTAAAAAAGATATTGATGGGAAGATATGTAAAGTGAGAATTATAATGAAAGATTACTCTCTATTGGGGCAAAGCAATTGCATTGAAATTTGTTCAGTCTCCTTTGACAATCAGATGCAATTCACAAACCTGTTGGCAAGCTTAGAGACTATTGTTGTTGTTTAATAGGAGGAGTTCAATTTCTCTGATATTTTTTATTAGCACTGTGGAGTACATAACTCACTAGAAAATTCTTTTATTTTTTATAATTCTCAAGCCTCCGGTAAGATTAATTAAAAGGTAATTCTATAATGACATGGAACTAGATTGGCCTTTTTAGAATGCTTACACCCAAAGACTACCACTCTTTTTCATGACTCTCTTATGTCACTTTGCAAATTCTTCCCGTTAAATTTTAGCAGAGGGACAAATATTAGGATGTCCTTTCCTAATGACAGTTTCCACTGGGTCTCCTCCCAATAATTATTTCACTTCTCTGAATAGACATGGTAGAGCTTATAGGAGTCAGCTTGTTGCAATGACTTTAAAATGGTAGATAAAAATAACCAAGCTTGCACAAATGCAGCTCATGCTACTGCACATACCAAATTCCTTCAACATCCCTACAGATGACATATTCTGGGGTCACTGGAAAATTTGGGATGCAGTTAAAGGGATAGGCTGGCAATTGTGAATGGATATTATATTTGGGTTCAGATTTCCTTAGAGTTCAGTCTCTTACCAACATCAGAGAATTGGGAGGGCTATTCCAATTTCTGCTAAAGGAGAATCTGTATGCTCAGATTGGAGTCTGAGGTGATTTGGCAATAGGTTGCAAGTCAGGAGGTGCAAGGAGTCACTGTGGTCAAAGTAACCCAGAGAGAGAAAAAAAGTAACCCAGAGAGCAAATAAATAACTCCAAAATCCTCCTCAGGATTTTGTCAAATATGCTAGTCAAGCTCCAGGGGAAAGATCTATGGGGCAGTGTACTTCTGATATGCATCCACAACATAAGAGCTATGATTCAATTAAAATATGAAGCAAATACAGTAACCTGAGGGAGAGCCATGCATCCAGAAGGAAATTTTGTTTCCAGAAATGCTTTCAAGAGGAAACCTCAACTTAACATCTTCAGCATTCTACCATCAGAACTGTTCTCTTTGGAGAAAATGTGTGGGCTATGAAAGAATGCAGATCTTCTCTTAATTGAATTAATGGCATGATTAGCATTTTTTAAAAAATGAAACTACCAGATTCGTTCCATCTGCCATACTGTATAAAAATCTTGTATGCTTTCATTCAAGGACATTGGCTTTGGAAGCTAGAAGACAGAATCTAGTAATTAACTCCTGTGTTAGTATAAATGGCTGTATCCTAAAGGAATTCCTGCACCCACACAAGCTCTCAAATAGATCAAGGTTACATAATTAATATTACAAAATGGCTGACTGTGTGTTTATCTTGGCTAGGAATCCTTGCCTCTTTGTTTGCACTTCTCTAAGGTGTTTCTAGTTTGCCAGTAGGGTTGTGTAAAAATTTCACAACAAATCTCATGTTACTTGCCTCCACTGCAAATATACGTATGCACCCTTTTTTATAGGGAGGGTTGGGGAAAGTGGAGGAAGAAGATGTAACAAGAGCAAATAAATAATGGCATTTTGCAAGTCCTGAAAGGTTGACTTCCTATAGTACTATCTGGTTGGTTCATTTGCACCTAATAAAGTGGCTTGGACTAGACCGAAATGTTTCATATATGTATGCTTTGTCATTCACCATTTTAATCATTTGCTGCTAGACACCAGCAGCAGTGCCTAACTTTTCTTTTTTAAAATGGTATAACCACATGGAAGATTTTAAAAAGTTAAATGATCCTGGAGAAAAAAAATAGAATAATAGGTAAAAACTAATGAAATTTGAATAAAATGTGGATTTCAGTTAATGATAATACATCAATTTTGTTTCATTAATTGTAATAAATGTACCATAATAACTTAAGGTATTAGTAACAGGGAAAACTGGGCATAGGGTATGTAGAAAATCTCTGTACTATCTGCTATGGACTTAATGTTTATACCTCACCCAAACAAACATTCATACCTTTAAATTCTAATTTTTAATGTGATGGTATTGGGGGTGGGATTTTGGCAGATGATTAGGTTATGAGGGAGAAGCCCTAAAGGATAGGATTAGTGCCCTTACAAAAGAGACTGTAGAGAGTTTTCTCATCTTTTCCATCATGTGAAGACATGTGAGGGTGTAGTGAGACAACGATCTATGAATGAGGAAGTAAACCCTCATCAGGCATTAAATCTGCTGGTGCCCTGATCTTGAACTTTCTGGTCTCTAGAACCATGAGAAATAAATATTTGTTGTTTAACCACTTAGTCTGTTGAATTTTTGTTATAGCAGACCAAGTAGACTAAGACCTTATATTCAAATTTTTTCTGTAAATCTATAATTATAATAAAAATTGTTTTTAAAACAAAGCTAAAAAATGAAGTAGAAAAGGTAAATGTACACCCACTATATAATTCAGCCACTCCATGTTTCACTATTTATTCAAAAAAAAAAAGAAATATATGGGCATGCAAAAATGCATATGTGAATGTTCATAGCGGTTCTATGTGTAATAGTCCCTAAACTGGAAACAACCCAAATATCCATCAACAAGTAACCAGTTTATATCCATGTAATGGAATACTACTTGGCAATAAAAAAGAATGAACTATTGCTACATTTAATAAGATGGATGAATTTCAAAATAAGTGTGTTAACTGAAATAATCCAGACCAAAAAAAAAAGCACGTACTGCATTATTTCATTTATATAAAGTTCTAGAAAATACAAACTGATTCATAGCGATAGAACAGTGCTGTGAAAGTAGGGCAGGAGGTAGGGATTACAAAAGAGAAATTTGTGGGGCAATTTATATGTTCATTATCTTGATTATGGTGATAATTTCATAGATGTATACATATATCAATCAATCAGCCCTTATAGATTGTATACTTTAAATTGTGTGCTGTTTATTGTATACCAATTATACCCCCATTAAATCTATTTATTTAGAAAAACCCAGTCATTCATGAAGAGAGAAAGAGAGATAATTATCTTATGTTCATATATAACTACTACCCTGATCATAAAACATAGCTCTGAGCTTTTTGGTAGTGGAAATTTTGCTAATATGTACCATTGTACCTATGACTTGTCCTTTGGGGATCAGTTTTTTTTTTTTTTAAATGAAGAGTAACCCTTACAGTCCTTTACAGGCAAATATATTGAGAAAAATTCTAAATATGTATCTTCTAAAATAATTTAAAAGAAACTCAGTTGCATTAATTTCATAAACCTTAACTTAGTGTTAGTAATTAGGCTAATAAAGTGTTAGTAATTAGGAAACTTAAACTTTAAATGGGAATTAATAGTTAAGAATTCTTTATGAGTAGAATATTGAGGGGCTCCTGGGTGGCTCAGTTATTTAAGTGTCTGACTTCAGCTCAGGTCATGATCTCATGGTTTGTGAGTTCGAGCCCCGTGTCAGGCTCTATGCTGACAGCTCAGAGCCTGGAGCCTGCTTCAGATTCTGTGTCCCCCTTTCTCTCTGCCCCTCCCTTGCTCATTCTCTGTCTCTCTCTCTCTCAAAAATAAATAAACATTAAAAAAATCAAAAGTAGTATATTGATTATTTTTTCTGAACATCTATTATGTGCCAGGCATTCAACTGGAAGTTTTTTTAAAACAGCTTTATTGAGATATAATTTACATACCATACAATTCATCCATTTAAAATGTACAACTCACTGTTTTTTAGTATATTCACAAATATGTGCAACCCTTGCCACAGTTTTGTAACATTTTCATCACCTCCAAAAGAAGCTTCAGACTGTTTAATGGGCACAGGGTTTTGTTTTGTGGCAATGAAAATTTTCTGTAACTAGATAGTGGTTATGGTTGCACAATCATGAATGTACTAAATGTCTCTAACTTGTACACTTTAAAATAGTGCATTTTATGTTATATTGTATCCACCTCACTAAAAAATATATCACCCATACACGTTAGGTATTTAACCCTATACCTCCATTCCTCCAGCCCTAAGCAACCACTAATCTTCTTTCTGGCTTTATAGATATGCCTATTCTAGACATATTATATTGTAGTTTTTTTCCCACTGTCTTCTTTCACTGAGTATGGTTTCAAGGTTCATCCATGTTGCAGTGTATATCAGTACTTTATTCATTCCTTTTAATGGCTGAATAATATTTCATTGTATGAACATACTACATTTTATTTATCCATTCATCAGTTGATAAAAATTTAGGTTGTTTCCACATTTATCTATTATGAGTAATGCTACAGTGAACATTTGTATACAAGTTTTTGTGTAGATATATGTTTTCATTTTTCTTTATTATATACCTATAAGGGGAATTGCTAATACTTATATGTTTAATGATTGGAGGAACTGCCAGAGTGTTATCCAAAGTGGCTGTGCCATCTTACATTCCTACCAGTAGTGTATGAGGATTTCAATTTCTCCGCATCCTAGGCAACACTTCTTATAATCTTTTCAATTATAGCCAGCCTGGTGAGTATAAAGTGTTGTCAGGGACTTTGATTTGAATTTCCCTGATGAATGACTAATTCAGACACCTTTCATGTAATTTTTTCCTCGAAAAAATTCTCTTCATGTTGGGTGGACACATGAAGAGAAGCTGTCATAATAGCTATAATAAATTATATTTAATCATAGAAAATAATATAAAGTGCACTTGTTTCTTTCACACTGCTACATATTCAATAAAAAAAGTGAAAGAATGCACTGCACTGAAATATTAGATTGGCTTCCACTACAAGATTCTTAATGTGAGTAGAGGTGGAAGGGTCCCAACTCCTATTGGAATGAAAAATGTACATTGTATACCACCATTTCTGAAATTAAAGGACAATCTCATAGACCGAGTAAGAAAAATTACCTATCCCTTATATATACAAAAGACATCATATCAAATAGGATTAGAAAACCAAAAAAAAAAAAAAAAATAGATGTCTATCTACCAGGGAGCTATCTGTAAGAGAAAAAAATTACATATCCCTTATTCATACAAATGACATTTTTTCCCATTTATTAAAATTTTTATTGTCAAAGATACCATTTTTCAAAGATACAATATTTTAATGATACTCATCTCTTCTTCAAGGTAATTGTTTTGAGTGCCATCAAATACAGATACTGCAACCTTTATTTTTCTTTTTTTTTTACAGACACTGAAATTTTCTTTTATTACTTTTTTTTAGTTTGGTCATTTTTTAATCCACTCTGGCAAACTCTATATTTATATTATATATTTATATCATTCACATTCAATGTAATTATTGGTATGTTGGGCTTATGTCTGCCATTTTATTTATTTATTTTATTTTTTTATTACTTTTAATTTAACTGTATTTTTTATTTTTTAAAATTTACATCCAAGCTTGTTAGCATATAGTGAAACAATGATTTCAGGAGTAGATTCCTTAGTGTCCCTTACCCATTTAGCCCATCCCCCATCCCACAACCCCTCCCATAAACCACAGTTTGTTCTCCATATTTATGAGTCTCTTCTGTTTTGTCCCCCTCCCTGTTTTTATATTATTTTTGTTTCCCTTTCCCTTATGTTCATCTGTTTTGTCTCTTAAAGTCCTCATATGAGTGACGTCATATGATTTTTATCTTTCTCTAACTGACTAACTTCATTTAGCATAATACCCTCCAATTCCATCCATGTAATTTCAAATGGCAAGATTACATTCTTTTTGATTGCCGAGTAATACTCTATTGTGTATATATACTACATCTTCTTTATCCATTCATCCATCAATGGACATTTGGGCTCTTTCCATACTTTGGCAATTGTTGATTAGTGCTGCCATAAACATGGGGGTGCGTGTGTCCCTTTGAAACAGCACACCTGTATCCCTTGGATAAATGCCTATTAGTGCAGTTGCTGGGTCATAGGGTAGTTCTATTTTTAGTTTTTTGAGCAACCTCCATATTGTTTTCCAGAGTGGCTGCACCACCTTGCCTTCCCACCAACAATGCAAAAGAGATCCTCTTTCTCCACATCCTTGCCAACATCTGTTGTTGCCTGAGTTATTAATATTAGCCATTCTGACAGGTGTGAGGTGGTATATCAGTGTTTTTCATCTGTATTTCCCTGATGATGAGTGATGTTGAGCATTTTCTCATGTGTCAGTTGGCCATCTGGATGTCTTCTTTGGAGAAGTGTCTATTCATGTCTTTTGCCCATTTCTTCACTGGCTTATTTGTTTCTTGGGTGTTGAGTTTGATAAGTTCTTTATAGATTTTGGACCCTAACCCTTTATCTGATATGTTATTTGCAAATATTTTCTCCCATTCTGTTCTATTGGTTGCCTTTTAGTTTTACTGATTGTTTCCTTCACTGTGCAGAAGCTTTTTATTTTGTTGAGGTCCCAGTAGTTCATTTTTGCTTTTGTTTCCCTTGCCTCCAGAGATGTGTTGAGTAAGAAGTTGCTGTGGGCAAGATCAAAGAGGTTTTTGCCTGCTTTCTCCTCAAGGATTTTGATGGCTTCCTGTCTTACATTTAGGTCTTTCGTCCATTTTGAGTTTATGTTTGTGTATGGTGTAAGAAAGTGGTCCAGGTTCATTCTTCTGCATGTTGCTGTGCAGTTTTCCCAGCACCACTTGCTGAAGAGACTGTAGAAGGATAATACCTTGAGATCATAAAAGCCATATATGAACAACCCAACGCTAATGTCATCCTCAATTGGGAAAAACAGAGCTTTCCCCCTAAGGTCAGGAACAAGACAGGGATGTTCACTCTTGCCACTGTTATTCAACATAGTATTGGAAGTCTTAGCCTCTGCAATAAAACAACACAAAGAAATAAAAGGCATCCAGATTGGCCAGGAGGAGATCAAACTTTCACTCTTTGCAGACGACATGATACTCTATATGGGAAATCTGAAAGATTCCACCAAAAAACTTCTAGAATTGATTCATGAATTCAGCAAAGTTGTAGGTTATAAAATCAACGCACAGAAATCGATTGCATTCCTATACACCAACAATGAAGGGACAAAAAGAGAAATCAAGGAATTGATCCCATTTACAGTTGCACCAAAAACCATAAAATACCTAGGAATAAATCTAACCAAAGAGATGAAAATTCTATACGCTGAAAACTATAGACAGCTTATGAAAGAAATTGAAGAAAACACACAAAAAAAAAAAAATGGAAAAAGTTTCCATCCTCCTGGATAGGAACAACAAATATTGTTAAAATGTCAACACTACCCAAAGCAATCTACATATTCAATGCAATCCCTATCAAAATAACACCAGCATGCTTCACAGAACTAGAACAAATAATCCCAAAATTTGTATGGAACCAGAAAAGACCCCGAATAGCCAAAGCAATCTTGAAAAAGAAAACCAAAGCAGGAGGCATCACAATCCCAGATTTCAAGCTATACTACAAAGCTGTAATCATCAAGACAGTATGGTACTGGCACAGGAACAGACATTCAGATCAATGGAACAGAATAGAGAACCCAGAAATGGACACACAAACGTATGGCCAACTAATCTTTGACAAAGCAGGAAAGAATATCCAATGGAATAAAGACAAATGACCTTATATTAAATAAGATTAGAAAACCAATAGAATACATTTCTATGTACCAGGAAGGTATCTGGACAGTTTCTGTAACAGGTGGTATCTGTCTAGGGAGGTGCTAAACTGACAGTCACTTTTAGGATGAGCAGTGGGTACTGGGAAAAATAAATACTATTCAACAAGAGCCATCACAGTTATTTTGGTGAGTAGTAGCTTACTACTGTCACTGTAGCTTTACTTTTATGACCTATGAAAGTTGTCTGTTCCTAGGGAGTAAATAAATGAGCATTTTCCCAGTAGTCTGAGGAGTCACCTACAAAGTTTGGACATTTGGTATGGCTGGATGGAGTAACAGTGGCCTAAGATTTGGAAACTCAAAGGAATTTGCTTAAGCAGATTTGAGGGGGTTATTACACTCCATGGTATATTCTTAGAACCTGAGAAAACTTCCTTATATTCGAAGCTTACACATTTGCATTTCTTAGGGCAGTCAGCCTCACTCTTTCTACCAGATCAGCTTTTAGAAAATGGAATGATTTGGAGTTGAAATTAAAATCCCAAGCAGAAACTTTTCTAGGATGTTCCATTGATTAACTGCAAAGAGAGCAAAGAAAAAATAAGCAATTCAAGTACTGTACCTTATTTCACCCTCTCTAATGTGACCTGCCAGTTCTTCAATAAACTTCTCCCCTTTCATCCAGTAGATCATTGGTCCAGACTCTCCACTGAATCCAAAGAATGCTTTGCAAGGGATGTTCAGAGGCTTACCTGGGAATGACAGAAAAAAGGAATTGAACAAACGTCTCCTGGTTATCACTAGGAGACAGAAAAGGACTGTTTAATATCCAAAGGAAAGCTCAGAGGTGACCCATTTTCAACTCTTCTTCCCATCATTTTATCACTGGAAGATGGCGGCGTAGGAGGACGCTGGGCTCACCGCGTGTCCTGCTGATCACTTAGATTCCACCTACACCTGCCTAAATAACCAGAAAACCGCCAGAAGACTAGCAGAACGGAGTCTCCGGAGCCAAGTGCAGAGGAGAGGTCCACGGAAGAGGGTAGGAAGGCGGAGAGGCGGTGCATGCTCCACGGACTGGCGGGAGGGAGCCGGGGCGGAGGGGCCGCCCGCCGGCCAAGCAGATCCCCCGAGTCTGGCTGGCAAAAGCGGAAGGGCCAGTCGGAGTGTGTTCCGACAGCAAGCGGGACTTGACATCTGGAAGGTTATAAGTTAACAGCTCTGCTCAGAGAACGGGAGGACTGGAGGACAATGGGAGGGAGAGTGGTTGAGCCCCAGACAACAGAGCTCAGCTTGGCGGGGAACAAAGGCGCTCGCCAGCGCCATCTCCCTTGCCCATCCCCCAGCCAAAATCCCAAAGGGAACCAGTTCCTGCCAGGGAACTTGCTCGCTCTGCTCATTTATATGATAAACATTTCTCCATCCCCTCATTTTAAATCTGCAAGTGTCTTTAGGTCTAAAATGAGTCTCTTGTTGGCAGCATATAGACGGGTCTTGGTTTTTATCCATTCTGACACCTATGTCTTTTGATTGAGGCATTTATTCCATTTACATTCAGGGTAATTGTCAATAGATATGTATTTAGTGCCATTTTATTACTTCTTTTGTTGTTTCTGGAGGTTTTCTCTGTTTCTTTCTAGTCTGTATCACTTTTGGTCTTACCTTTCCACTCAAAGAATCCCCTTTAATATTTGTTGCTGGAATGGTTCAGTGGTCACAAACTCTTAGGTTTTTGTTTGTTTGTTTGTTTGGGAAACTATCTCTCTTTTTATTCTGCATGATAGCCTTGTTGGATAGAGTATTCTTGGCTGCATATTTTTGTCATTCAGCACTTTGAATATATCATGCCACTTCTTTCTGGCTTGCCACATTTCTGTTGAGAAATCTCCAGCTAGCCTTATGGGTGTTCCCTTGTATGTTAAGGATTCTTTTGTCTTGTTGCTTTTTCATTACAATATGTCATGTTGGTGGCCTGCTTTTGTTGATTGGGATGGGAGTTCTCTGTGCCTCCTGGATCTGGATATCTGGTTCCTTCCCCAAATTAGGGACGTTTTCAGGTATTATTTCCTGAAATATATTTTCTGCCCCCTTTTCTCTCTCTTCTTCTTCTGGGACTCCTATAATACTAATGTTATTGTGTTTGATGGAGTCACTGAGTTCCTTAAGTTTATTCTTGTGTTCCATAATTATTCTTTTTCTCTTTTGTTCAGTTCATCATTTTCCAGTATTTTGTCTTCTAAATGGGATTATTTTCCATTATTTTGTCTTTTTATCACTTAGTCTTCTGCTTTTTCCAGCCTTGTGCTCATTGCCTCAAGACTGTTTCCAATCTCAGTTATTTCATTTTTCATGATGATTATTTTTTAACTCTTTTATCTCTATGGTAAGGATCTCTCTGAAGTCTTCCATTCTTTTCTCAAACCCAGCTAGTATCCTTGTGATTGTTGGTTTAAATTCTCCTTCAGGCATGTTACTTATATCTCTTTGGCTTAGATCTTTGGCTATAACCTTATTCTTTCATTTCTGATATATTCCTCCATGTTGGCATTTTGTCTAAGTCTTGGACTTCCCTGTGTTAGAAAAGACCATTATATTTTCTGCTCTTGAGAGTAATGGCTTTATGAAATAGAGATCATATATTGTCTAGGTCCTGGTGCTTCAAGGGGTGTCTCTGGTGTGTGTTGTGTGTTCTCTGCTTTTTGGCTGCTGCATTCTTCAGGCTAGTCATCTACAGAGGATCTTCTTGCTTGTGGTGGTCAGTGTTTGGCCCTTGGCCAGAATGTGTCAAGTTTTAACTAGGTGTTCTCTGGTCTGGTTTTTACTTTTTTACCTTTTATTTTTTTTAAAATGTTTATTTATTTCAAAGGAGAGAGAGCGTGCACGTGCACACATGCATGAGTCGGGGAGGGTGAGATAGAGAGAGAGGGAGAGAGAGAATCCCAAGCAGTCACCAAGCTGTCAGCACAAAGCCTGACATGGAGCTCAATCCCATGAATGGTGAGATCATGACTTGAGCCAAAATCAAGAGTCAGACGCTTAACCGACTGAGCCACCCAGGTGCCCCTGGTCTGCTTTTTAAATGGGATCTGATACTAGTTTCACTAGAACTAAAGTTCTGCAGCACTCTCTGGTCAGGAGACATGGTGTGGACAGGGGTTTCTGCCGGTTTTCTGGGGAAGGGTACTGATGTCTTCGGACTGAGGCAAGCTTGATCAAGAAGGACAGCCCTTGGTGTGGGACTTGGTGTAATCAGGTTAGGCAGCCAGTAAGGGCACTGCATTACTTCAAGCAGGTGGCTCTGTGTTTATGCTGAGGCTTGGTGGAGGGAAATGGCATCATCTAGCTCCTTTGTCCCTGGAGAGGTGTCTCCATGAATGCTGCCTCTCAGGGAAGCACTCTGAGAAGAGTCAATAATCTCACCCTTGTGTGTGTCTGAGGTATTTTTCAGATTGCTGTTTCCATAATGTCTGTCTCCAGGTTGTTTGCTTGTCTTTTCTACAGGAGAAGTTCAGTATCTTCCCAGCCAATCCTGCTGACTTGTAAAACTCCAGGCTTTAGGGACGTGGTGTGGACAGGGGCCTATGCTGGTCTTCTGGGGGAGAAGCCCACCATGCTGGGATTGAGGCAAGCTTGATTTAGAAAGGGAGGGTCAGACAGCAGGGTGGGGGAGGGAGACTTGGTGTAAGCAAATTAGGCCTCCAGTGTTGGGACTGAGATGCTTTCTGCAGGTGGTTTGCTGTTTATGCTGAGGAGTGGGGGAGAGAAATGGTGCCAGCCAGATCCTTTATCCCCAAAGAGGCATCTCTGTGAACATTGCCTCTCAAGGGCACTGTCCAAGAAGAGCAAAGATTCTCCCCACTGTGTGCCCCAGACATTCTTTAATTTACTGTTACCATGCTATCTGCTCCTGGGATTTTTACCTGCTTTCTCTCCAGGAGCAGTGCCATTTCCTCGGGCTCTCTCTCAGCCAAGCCCACTGACCTTTAAAACACCAGTCTTAAAGGTTGCAAGAACTTGCTGGTTGCAAGAACTCATGAAAATCAGCACTACTCATTTTCCAAGCTAATGGCTTTGGGGAAATGTTCTCCTGACGCTTTCCCCTGTGTGCTCTGCTCTCTCTTTCCTTTATCCATGATCATGGCTCCCTCCCATCTGCAGCAAACTACATCCCTGCACTTCCTACTTTCTTCAGTGTGGCCTCTTCTCTCCATTTTGTTGTGGAGTTTGTTCTGTCCATCTTCAAGTTGATTTCTGGGATATTTAGAATGATTTTATAGTTATCTAATTGTATTTGTGGGATGAGATGGGACTTAGATACTCCTACTCCTCTGCTTACCTCTCTCCTCTCCCCATCTTATCTCCCTTATCACATTTAACATTTCTTGTAAGCCTGGCTTAGTGGAGGTAAACTCTTTTATCTCTTGTTTGTCTGGGAAACTATTGCTCCTTCAAATCTGAATGATAAACTTGCCCAGTAGAGTATTCTTGTTTCAGTAGTGAATATATCATGCCATTTCCTTACAGGTTTTTCCTCATAAAAAACTTTTTTTTTCTTTCTTGCTATGTTTAAGATTTTCTTTTTTTAAAGTTAATTGTTTTGAGAGAGTAAGCGAGCATGAGGATGGGAGGGTCAGAGAGAGAGGGAGAGAGAGAATCCCAACACAGGACTCAATCTCATGACCATGAGATCATGACTGGAGCTGAAATCAAGGGTCAGACACTTAACCAACTGAGCCACCCAGGCGCCCCAACTTTTAAGATTTTCTCTTTATCTTTGACCTTTTACATTTAAATTATTATGTGTCTTGATGTGGACCTATGTGGGTTTATCTTGTTTGAAACTCTGTGCTTCTTAACTTGGATGCCTGTTTCTCTCCCTATGTTAGAGAAGTTTTCAGCTATTATTTCTTCAAATCCATTTCATTTTCCACTGCTTTCTCTCTCTTCTTCTACTTTTGGGATTCCTATAATGCAATTGTTCACTTGATGTTGTCCAAGAAATCCCTTAAACCATCCTTTGTAAAACTTCAATTCTCCTTTTGCTTTTGCTGTTCAGTTTAGGTTTTTTCTAGTGCCTTGTCTTCCAAATCACTGATATATTCTCTGCATCCACTAATCCACTATTGATTCCCTCTAGTGTGTTTTTTATTTAAGCTATTGTATTCTTCAATTCTGATTAGTTCTTTTTTATATTTTCTATCTCTTTATTGAAGGTCTCACTGAGTTCTTCCAGTCTTTTCTCAAGCCTGGTGAATATGTTTACAATAATTACTTTAAATAATTTATCAGACATATGGTTTGTCTACATTTCATTTAGTTCTTTTTCAGAGATTTTATCTTATTCTTTATTTTGAAGCATATTCAACTGTATTACCATTTTGTTTGACTTTCTGTATTTGTTTATATCGATTGGGTGGAACAGCTCCTTCTACTAAACTGGAAGAAATGGTCTTATGTATGATACTCTGTTACATAGACTGTGTATACTTGATGAATTTTGCTGGCTGGCTGGAGCTGTAGCTGGCATGGGATGGGGTCCTAAGGCATTTCATATAACAGCCACCTTGTCAGGAAAGGTAAAGTTGAAGCAGATGCAGGCTGGGGTGTCTAAAGTTCTATGAACTGAGGCCACCCTCTCAGGACAGGTGAAGCTAAAATGAGTCTAAATTGCTATGTCCCAGACATTCTATTCAGGGCGTGCCTTGGCATGGTGACTGGAACTGATGTAGCATGCAGATTAGGAGGTCCCTGGGCTCTTCTCACAGATGGCTCCCTGGCAGGATATCTTAACTAAAAGTGGGTGCAAGCTAAAGGCACCCCAAGCTCTATAGAGGACACGTTGGCAGGATAACTGAAGCTGAAGTGGATATAAACCAGGATTTCCTGGACTCTCTGTACAGAGGGTCCCCTGAAGTGGTTGCTAGCACCAATGTGGGATATAAGTTGGGAGATCTTAGGGTGCTCCATGCAGGGGGCATACTGGCAAGATAGCTAAAGCTAGAATGGGCATGGTCTGGTATTGTTCTTGGGCTGTCCACACAAAATTTGCCCTGGCAGAACAGCTGAAGTAATAGGGTGTAAGCCAGGTGTTTCAGGGCTCTCTACTCTGAATATAACCTAGTGGGACAGCTAAAGATGAATTGGGTGTAAGCCAGTATGTCCCATAGTATTCAGCACAGTGGGTTTCCTGTCTGGGTGGCTGGAGCCAAGGCTGGCAGGGGCAGGAGTATTCCAGGGCATTTCACATTAGTGGTGCATGGGTGGAGTGGCTGAAACCAGTGCAGGAAAGCACCTGAGATTCCTGGGAACTCCACACAGGTTACAATTTGGCAGGATGACTGAACCTAAAACAGACATAACCCAAGAGTTTCCAGAGTGCTTGGCATGTGGGGTGCCCAAGAAAGCTATCTGAAGCCAAAATGGTGTAGGCCTAGAGTGTTATGGGGTGGGTTTGCCTGTGTCACCTTGGTGAAAACTTGCTATTTTAATTATGTGTCTTGGTGTGGGTCTCTTTGGGTTTCTTATTTGGACATTTCTGGCTCCCTGGATATGGATGTCTATTTCCTTCCCCAGGTTAAGGCATTTTTCAACCATTATTTCGTCAAATAAATTTTCTCAAGTTTTCTGTCTCTCTTTTCCTTCTGGAATCTGTATAACATAAATGTTAGTCCACTTGATATTGTCCCCTGAGTCCCTTAAGCTATTTTCACTTTTTTCTCTCTCTTTTGCTGATCTGATTGTGTGTATTGTACTGTCTTGGGTTCAAGTTCACTGATACTTTCTTCTGTTTAATCTAATATGCTGTTAAACCCCTCTATTGTATTTTTCAGTACAGTTTATTGTATTCTTCAACTTTGTGACTTCTGTTTGGTATGTTCTTATATTTTCCATCTTTCTGTTGAAGTTCTCACTGTGTTCATCCATTCTTTCCTTGAGTTTGGTGAACATGTCTATGGCCATTACTTTGAACTCTTTATCAGATAAATTAGTTGTTTCTATTTCATTAAAGTTTTTTCCCCCTGAGGTTTTTTTCTTGTTTGTTTGTTTGGAACATTTTCTCTTGTTTCTTCATTTTACTTGAGTGTCTGTGTTGTTTTCTATACATGAGATGAAATAACCACCTCTTCTAGTTCTGAAGTAGTGACCTTATGTAGGAGATGAACCTTGTTGTTCAACTCTGTCTCAGCTCTTCAATGTCTCTCAAACATTTTTGATTGTCCAAATATTCTATTATATTTTTGATCGCTCCCAGTAGGTGAGGGTGTGTAAAGACCTATGAGTGTCCCACAGGGGAAGATTTGAGTCAGCACTTAGACTCAGGCTGATTGGAAGCCAGAGCCTCAGGCAGCAGCTTTTTAAAGGATGCAAATATATACAGTCCTTTGTGGCTACAAGCATAAACCCTGCTGGTCTGCAGACCAGGTGAGTTGGAGGTATCCCTTAGGTTACAGTCACAAAGATTGGAGCTCCAGACAAGGGTATAAACTTCTTTCTGGGAAATACAAGTGAGATGGAGCAAGGCAGAGTGCAAATATGTTATCAGGCTATGTTCCCTAAGAGTACCTGAGCCTGAAACCTGCTTCTCAGGCTTTAACTCCAGGACAAGGAAATAGGCCTCTTTCACAGACAGACTGAGAATCGGTTTCAGTTTGCTATTTGTGCAGTGCCCTGGGGGTAGTAGCCTGTGAATAACTGTTTCTCCTATTATTATAGTCCCATGGAGCCCAGGAACACAAAGCCCCTGTCCTCTGGAACATAGTAATAAAAGGCATCTGCTGGATGAAAAAAACCAGGACACCAGACACAAAACCAGGGTACAAGATGTGTGTAAAAGCTCCCATCTGGGAGACACTGGTGCTCTGGAGCACAGCAGAGGGAGAACCCAAAGATTATTCTCATTGAAAGAAGAAAAAAATAGTGCCTGATCGCTTTAGCAGGTCAGAAGGAGAATGTGAAAACAGTGCTCACTAGCCCACATCTTTAGAGAGTATTCTGAGAGTCCCTTGACCCTCCAGCTGGTGCTTTAAGATTAACAAATTAATTTCTGTCACATAAAGTCTGGGTGCTTTTTACATAGCTGTTTCTGTGCTGGACTGTGTGGTGAGTGAGTCCACACATGAGTCCTTTAATAGCTGTTTTTCAGTTGACTACAGCCTTTTGGGTCTTGGCGACATGAGCCCCATTTGTTTTCAAAACCAGATATTTGAAGGCTTATATTTCACTTGCAGGTACTAAAAATTGGGGGTACCTGATATAGTGTAATAACCCTTTGCTACTCAGGGAGAACCTCCAAGTTTGGGAATTCTCCCCTGATTGTAAATTGATGCACCAGTGGTGGGGCTTATGGTGAGATTGTGTCTTAGCCTGTCATACCTACTACTGTGTGGCCTTTTTCTTTTTTGCCCAATGTGAAGAAATTTCTTAGGTAGTTTTCAGAGGAAAATGTTTCATATATAGCTTTAGATTTGGTGTCTCCATGGTGAGTTCAGTCCCTTCATACATCACCATCTTGAACTGCCTCCCATATCAGCTTTATTCATAACAGCCCAAAACAACTAAAATTTCCATCAACATGTGAATGGTTATTGGTACATGCTACAACATGAATAAACCTCAAAACCATTGTGCTGAGTAAATGAAGCCAGACACAAAAGACTACATATTTTATGATTTCATTTATATAAAATTTCTAGAAACCACATGACTATAGAAACAGAAAGTACATCAGTAGTTACTTATGGCTGGGATCAGGGATTGCCTGAAAACATGGGGGAGCAAACTTTTGGGGGAATGATGGAAATGTTTAAAGTTGCTTTCTAGTGGTGGCTACAAAAATGTATACATTTATTAAAAGCTATTGAATGGTACCCTTAAATGGGTAAATTGCATGCTATATAAATTACAGCTCAATGAAGCTCAATAAAATTTTAAAAGTCCATCTCTTAAGGAAATTTGTATCTGGGAGGGTACATATAAAGGACAATACACAAAATAAGTTAAATACAATGGAATTTGTGTACAGGTTCTATGAGTTCTCAATTTTTTTTTTCAAAACTAAAGCCATCATGCTAATCACTGAATGGTCTATGCGTAAGTTTCCAACTAGCCCAGCAAAATTATATTTTGCACTTCAAACCCATACAACTGCTCTGAGACAACTTTAAGAGAATCTGAGACTGACTTACCTAACATGATAGAATTGCAGGTAAGTGTGGAAAGATAAAATCTAATTTTGCCTGCACATCTTAATCTCCCCCTGTACTGGGACTTTCTAAGAATTTCTCAAGGATAAAAATTTAACTTTCAATTTCTTTAGCTTAATCCCCCTTTTCCTTGATGGGCTATGGATTTTATAAAGACCACAGAATAATCATCAATATTATATTCTAGCCACACAGTTCTTTAATCTTTTTCTCTTTGGGCAATTTTCAAGGAAACTGTTTTGTTCCCTTTAAATTGTCCTATTATCTCTATTTCTTGGGATACATTTTTTTTCCAATTATGTTAACAGAAGCACACTCACAGTGGTTAATTTTTTGTGAGATTTGTAATTTTTATTACTGTGTTTTTATCTATTGCAGGGATTTTTTTTTTGTGGGAGTCCCGGGAGCTCAGGCTGTGTGGGCATTCCCTCAGAGTGGTTCTAAGTTTGCCTCTGCTAAGGCCTTACAATTTTTACTGGTTTGGAATCAGTTTTTCTGTAAATTTATTAGCTTGGGGGTAGGTTGTGTGAATTTAGAGTCCACACCCATGCTTGGTACAAGTTTAGAGTTCTAATTTATCTTGAGTATCTCTTTTCACTTGTGGCATGGCACTGCACAAAGTGTGAATTTCCTGGCTGCTTTCCTGTACCAGTGAACAGAGTTTTCTAGTCCCCATTTCATAGATTTTTAGGCTTCACAAACCACTGAAGCTTCTAGATTTTTGCTTAGATCTCAGTTCTAGCTCTATACTATACATAGGTTTGTGGCTCTATGGTCTGTCTTATCCTGAACCCAAGCTCTTATGCCCTTAATATCCATATCTGCCTCTGATATTTTTTTAAATTATTATTTTACTTTTTATTTTTTAATTTGATTTTTTTACTTCAGACTGAAAGAGAGAGAATGCGAGTGGGGGAGAGGGGCAGAAGGAGAGAGAGACAGAGACAGAGAGAGAGAGAGAGATGGAGAGTCCAAAGCAGAATTCCATGCTCAGCAGAGAATTCCACCTCACAACCTTGGGCTGAAATCGAGTTGGACAATCAACAAACTGAGCCACGCAGGTGCCCTGTGCTTCTAATATTTCCAGGAGGTATTTAGTTTCAGTTTATGCTTACTTCCCTGGGTTTGATTTCCCTTTTCATTCCTAAAGTCTGGAAATTTCCCTTACTTACTTTCAAGCTGGGCTAAGCATGTACAATCCTTGTTTCACTTTTGTTTTGTCCAGCATTTCTCTGTGTTGAGAACAAAAGATGAGTCTTTACCATAGCAATTTAGTCTATCATAATAACTAGGTATCTAAATTTCCATGATTGAAAGCTGTAAGTTGTGTATCTGTAATGTATAACTTCCCAAAAGTGAACCAGAAAGAAAAAGGAAATTTGAACAGACTGATAACCAGCAATGAAGTTGAGTCAGTGATCAAAAACTCCCAACAAAGTCCAGGACCAGTTTCACAGGCAAATTTTACCAAATATTTAAAGAGGAGTTAATACCTATTCTTCTCAAAATATTCCAAAAATAAGAAGAAGAAGGAAAACTTCCAAATTCATTGTATGAGGCTTGCATTACCCTGATACAAAAAAGCAG
This sequence comes from Panthera onca, assembly GCF_046562875.1. Classification (NCBI taxonomy): domain Eukaryota; kingdom Metazoa; phylum Chordata; class Mammalia; order Carnivora; family Felidae; genus Panthera; species Panthera onca. Next base: position 43,377,291 of record NC_138357.1, read on the forward strand.
ATAAAGTCTGCCAAAACAAAACAAAACAAAACAAACAAAAAAATCAGGGAACTACAGGCAAATATATCTGGTGAACATAGATGAAAAAATGCTCTACAAAATATTAGCAAACCAGATCCAACAATACATTAAAAAAATTAGTCACCACTATCAAGTGAGATTTACTCCCAGGATGCAAGGTTGGTTCAATATTCCCAAATCAATCAAAGTGGTACATCACATCAATGAGAGAAAGGATAAAGACCATATGATCATTTCAGTAGATGCATGAAAAGTATATGAAAAAGTACCACATCCATATACAATTAAAACTCTCAACAAAGTAGGTTTAGAGGTAAAATACCTCAACATAATAAAGGCCATATATGAAAAACCCACAGTTAACATCATATTAAATGATGAAAAACTTAGAGCTTTTCCGCTAATATCAGGAACAAGACAAAGATGTCCACTCTCACCACTTTTATTCAACATAGTACCAGAAGTCCTAGTCATGGCATTCAGACAAGATAGAGGAATGAAAGATATCCAAATTGGTAAACAAGAAGTAAAATTTTTACTATTTGCAGATGACATGACACTATATATAGCACATCCTAAAGACTCCACCAAAAAACTACTAAAACTGATAAATGAATTCAGTAAGGTCTCAGGATACAAAATCAATACATTTTGTATCTGTTGAACTGAAAAAAAAAATATGTTGAATTTCTACACACTAATACTGTGTTACACACTAACACAGAAACAGAAATTAAGAAAACCATCCCATGTGCAATTGCACCAAAAATAATAAAATACCTAGGAATAAACTTAACCAAGAAGGTGAAAGATCTTTACTTCGAAAAGTGTAAGACATTGATGAAGCAATTGAAGATGACATAAAGAAATGGAAGAAAGATATTCCATGCTCATGGACTGGAAGAACAAAAATTATTAAAATGTTCATATTACCCAAAGCTAACTACAGATTTAATGCAATCCCTATCAAAATACCAACATTTTTCACATAACTATATCAAATAATCCTAAAATTTGTATGGAAATACAAAAGACCTCAAATGGCCAAAGCAATCTTGAAAAAGAAAAGCAAAGCTGGAGGTATCACAAATCCAGATTTCAAGTTATACTACAAACTCTAGTAATAAAACGAGTATGGGCTTGGGACAGAAAAAGACACACAGATTAATAAAACAGAATGGAAACCCCAGAAATAAACCCACAATTATACAGTCAATCTCTCTTTGACAAAAGAGGCAAGAATATGCAAAGGAAAAAAGACAGTCTCTAGAACAAATGGTGTTGGGAAAACTGGTCAGCTATATGCTAAAGAATGAAACTGGACCACTTTCTTATGCCACACACAAAAATAAACTCAAAATGGATTAAAGACCTAAAGGTGAGACCTGAAACCATAAAAATCCTAGAAGAGAGCACAGGGAGTAATGTCTCTGACATAGGCCATAACATTTCCTTCCTGAAGCAAGGAAAACAAAAGCAAAAATAAACTATTGGGACTAGATCCAAATACAAATATTCTGCACAACAGTGGAAATAATCAACAAACTAAAAGACAACCTACTGAATGAGAGAAGATGTTTGCAAATGGCATATCTGATAAAGAGTTAGATTCCAAAATACATAAATAACTTAATTCAACAATAACCTCCCCATCCCAAATAAGGCATTATTCACAGAGCTAGAACAAATAATCCTAAAATTTGTATGGAAGTACAAAAGACCTCAAATGGCCAAAGCAATCTTGAAAAAGAAAACCAAAGCAGGAGGCATCACAATCCCACACTTCAAGCTGTATTACAAAGTTGTAATCATCAAGACAGTATGGTAAAGGAACAAGAACAGACACTTAGATCAATGGAACAGAACAGAGAACCCAGAAATGGACCCAAAAACATACAGTCAAATAATCTTTGACAAAGCAGGAAAGAATATTCAATGGAATAAAGACAGTCTCTTCAACAAGTGGTGCTGGGAAAACAGGACAGCAACATGCAGAAGAATGAACCTGGACCACTTTCTTACACCATACACAAAAATAAACTCAAAATGGATGAAAGACCTAAATGTAAGACAGGAAGCCATCAAAATCCTCGAGAAGAAAGCAGGCAAAAATCTCTTTGACCTTGGCCACAGCAACTTCATACTCAACATGTCTCTGGAAGCAAGGGAAACAAAAGCAAAAATGAACTATTGGGACCTCATCAAAATAAAAAGCTTCTGCACAGAAAAGGAAACAATCAGCAAAACTAAAAGGCAACTGATGGAATGGGAGAAGATATTTGTAAATGACATACCAGATAAAGGGTTAGTATCCAAAATCTATAAAGAATTCATCAATTTCAACACCCAAAAAACAAATAATCCAGTGAAGAAATGGGCAAAAGACACGAATAGACAATTCTACAAAGAAGACATCCAGATGGCACACCAACACATGGAAAAATGCTCAACATCACTCATCGTCAGGGAGATACAAATCAAAACCACAATGAGATATCACCTCACACCTGTCAGAACGGCTAACATTAACAACTCAGGCAACAACAGATGTTGGCAAGGTTGCGGAAAAAGAGGAACCCTTTTGCACTGTTGGTGGGAATGCAAACTGATGCAGCCACTCTGGAAAACAGTATGGAAGTTCCTCAAAAAACTAAAAACAGAGCTATGCTCTGACCCAGCGATTGCACTGCTAGGTATTTACCCAAGGGATACAGGTATGCTGTTTCAAAGGGACACATGAACCCCCATGTTTATAGCAGCACTATCAAAAATAGCCGAATTACAGAAAGAGCCCAAATGGATAAAGAAGATGTGGTATACCACATCTTCTTTATCATATATATATATATATATATATATTGGATTATTACTCGGCAATCAAAAAGAATGAATTCTTGTCGTTTGCAACTACGTGGATGGAACTAGAGGGTATTATGCTAAGTGAAATTAGTCAGAGAAAGACAAAAACCATATGACTTCGCTCATGTGAGGACTTTAAGAGACAAAACAGATGAACATAAGGGAAGACAAGCAAAAATAATATAACAACAGGGAGGGGGACAAAAACATAAGAGACTCATAAATATGGAGAACAAACAGAGAGTTACTGAAGGCGTTGTGGGAGAGGGGATGGGCTAAATGGGTAGAGAGCATTAAGGAATCTACTCCTGAAATCATCGTTGCACTATATGGTAACTAACTTGGATGTAAATTAAGAAAATAAATTAAGTAAAAATTTATAAAAATGACCAGATGATATGAACATTTTTCCAAATAAGACATACAGATGGCCTACAGACACATGAAAATATCACTCAACATCACTCATTATCAGGGAAATGCAAATCAAAACTACAATGAGATATGACCTCACACCTCTCAGAATGGCTAAAATCAACAACACAAGAAAGAATAAATTTTGGCAAGGATGGAGCTAGAGAGTGTAATGCTAAGCAAAAGAAGTCAGTCAGAGAAAGACAAACACGATATGATTTCACTCATGTGTGGAATTTAAGAAACAAAACAATTGAGCAAAAGAAAAAAGAGAGGGACAAACCAAGAAACAGACTCAACTATAAAGAACAAACTGATGATTACCAGAGGGGTTGTAGGCGGGGGGATGGGTGAAATAGGTGATGGAGATTAAAGAGTACACTGATCAGGACGAGAACTGAGTAATATATAGAATTGTTGAATCATTATATTGTACAGCTGAAACTAATATAACACTGTATATTAACTATACTGGAATTAAAATAAAAATTTAATACAATTTTTAAAAATGAGGAGTGGATAGTTGTGATGTCTATGTAAAAGTCATTCACCTTCCTACTATTCTTTATGAAGTTAAGTATGTAGCTTTAACTTCAAGAAATTTATTCCTTTATAAGAGAATCCATAATTAGGGCATGCACATTTTGTTTATTTGTAGATGACATGCTAAGAGTATATAGTCTAGAAAGTCAGTCTTAGGACACACAAAACATAAGGACATATTACTTTCACTTGTGAGGCATATTTTCAGAATTTTGTTCTAATAATGTGCTGAAATTTGTAAATTAGTTCCTCAAAAATTTACAGCAGAACTGAGGATAAAATATATATACATATATATTTTAATTGTATCATTTTTAATTCCAGTATAGTTAACATACAGTGTTATATTAGTTTCAGGTGTACAATACAGTGATTCAACAACTGTATCTATATAAATGCCTCTTTTAGGCATATACATTTCAGTATGCTTTTTTCTTGAGTGAGAGATAAAGGATGGAGTCATACCTTGCATATGGGAAATACCCATTAAGAGTGTGTCTGACAGCGAATTTCATCTGTCCAGTGTGTTGAGAGGGAGAAAGTTGAGGACCACTATTCCAGGGATGTGGTTTGCCTGAGTTTAAGAGGAAAACATGTTCTCTCATTTTGAAAAAAAAAATATATATTATATATATATGTGTGTGTGTGTGTGTATATATATATATATATATATATATATATATATATATATATATAACACAAAATAGCTCAGTGATGGTTTAGTCACAAAATAGCTCTTCATTGTTCATACTTGCTTTTCCTATCACTCATCCAATATGTTTTTTTTAATATATGAAATTTATTGTCAAATTGGTTTCCATACAACACCCAGTGCTCATCCCAAAAGGTGCCCTCCTCAATACCCATCACCCACCCTCCCCTCCCTCCCACCCCCCGTCAACCCTCAGTTTGTTCTCAGTTTTTAAGAGTCTCTTATGCTTTGGCTCTCTCCCACTCTAACCTCTTTTTTTTTTTTTTTTCCTTCCCCTCCCCATGGGTTTCTGTTAAGTTTCTCAGGATCCACATAAGAGTGAAACCATATGGTATCTGTCTTTCTCTGTATGGCTTATTTCACTTAGCATAACACTCTCCAGTTCCATCCACGTTGCTACAAAGGCCATATTTCATTTTTTCTCATTCCCACGTAGTATTCCATTGTGTATATAAACCACAATTTCTTGATCCATTCATCAGTTGATGGACATTTAGGCTCTTTCCATAATTTGGCTATTGTTGAGAGTGCTGCTATAAACATTGGGGTACAAGTGCCCCTATGCATCAGTACTCCTGTATCCCTTGGATAAATTCCTAGCAGTGCTACTGCTGCGTCATAGGGTAGGTCTATTTTTAATTTTCTGAAGAACCTCCACACTGCTTTCCAGAGCGGCTGCACCAATTTGCATTCCCACCAACAGTGCAAGAGGGTTCCCATTTCTCCACATCCTCTCCAGCATCTATAGTCTCCTGATTTGTTCATTTTGGCCACTCTGACTGGCGTGAGGTGATATCTGAGTGTGGTTTTGATTTGTATTTCCCTGATAAGGAGCGACGTTGAACATCTTTTCATGTGCCTGTTGGCCATCCGGATGTCTTCTTTAGAGAAGTGTCTTTTCATGTTTTCTGCCCATTTCTTCACTGGGTTCTTTGTCTTTTGGGTGTGGAGTTTGGTCAGCTCTTTATAGATTTTGGATACTAGCCCTTTATCCGATATGTCATTTGCAAATATCTTTTCCCATTCCGTTGGTTGCCTTTTAGTTTTGTTGGTTGTTTCCTTTGCTGTGTAGAAGCATTTTATCTTCATGAGGTCCCAGTAATTCACTTTTGCTTTTAATTCCCTTGCCTTTGGGGATGTGTCGAGTAAGAGATTGCTACAGCTGAGGTCAGAGAGGTCTTTTCCTGCTTTCTCCTCTAAGGTTTTGATGGTTTCCTGTCTCACATTCAAGTCCTTTATCCATTTTGAGTTTATTTTTGTGAATGGTGTGAAAAAGTGGTCTAGTTTCAACCGTCTGCATGTTACTGTCCAGTTCTCCCAGCACCATTTGTTAAAGAGACTGTCTTTTTTCCATTGGATGTTCTTTCCTGCTTTGTCAAAGATGAGTTGGCCATACGTTTGTGGGTCTAGTTCTGGGGTTTCTATTCTATTCCATCGGTCTATGTGTCTGTTTTTGTGCCAATCCCATGCTGTCTTGATGATGACAGCTTTGTAGTAGAGGCTAAAGTCTGGGATTGTGATGCCTCCTGCTTTGGTCTTCTTCTTCAAAATTACTTTGGCTATTCGGGGCCTTTTGTGGTTCAATATGAATTTTAAGATTGCTTATTCCAGTTTCGAGAAGAATGCTGGTGCAATTTTGATTGGGATTGCATTGAATGTGTAGATAGCTTTGGGTAGTATTGACATTTTGACAATTTTTATTCTTCCAATCTATGAGCAGGGAATGTCTTTCCATTTCTTTAAATCTTCTTCAATTACCTTCATAAGCTTTCTATAGTTTTCAGCATACAGATCTTTTACATCTTTGGTTAGATTTATTCCTAGGTATTTTATGCTTCTTGGTGCAATTGTGAATGGGATCAGTTTCTTTATTTGTCTTTCTGTTACTTCATTGTTAGTGTATAAGAATGCAACTGATTTCTGTACATTGATTTTGTATCCTACAACTTTGGTGAATTCATGTATCAGTTCTAGCAGACTTTTGGTGGAGTCTATCGGATGTTCCATGTATAATATCATGTCATCTGCAAAAAGCGAAAGCTTGACTTCATCTTTGCCAATTTGGATGCCTTTGATTTCCTTTTGTTGTCTGATTGCTGATGCTAGAACTTCCAGCACTATGTTAAACAACAACGGTGAGAGTGGGCATCCCTGTCGTGTTCCTGATCTCAGGGAAAAAGCTCAGTTTTTTCCCGTTGAGGATGATGTTAGCTGTGGGCTTTTCATAAATGACTTTTATGATCTTTAAGTATGTTCCTTCTATCCCGACTTTCTCAAGGGATTTTATTAAGAAAGGGTGCTGGGGCGCCTGGGTGGCACAGTCGGTTAAGCGTCCGACTTCAGCCAGGTCACGATCTCGCGGTCCGTGAGTTCGAGCCCCGCGTCAGGCTCTGTGCTGACAGCTCGGAGCCTGGAGCCTGTTTCCGATTCTGTGTCTCCCTCTCTCTCTGCCCCTCCCCCGTTCATGCTCTGTCTCTCTCTGTCCCAAAAATAAAAAAAAAAAAAAAAAAAAACGTTGAAAAAAAAAAAAAAAGAAAGGGTGCTGGATATTTCAAAGACCTTTTCTGCATCGATTGACAGGATCATATGGTTCTTCTCTTTTTTTTTGTTAATGTGATGTATCACGTTGATTGATTTGCGAATGTTCAAACAGCCCTGCATCCCAGGAATGAATCCCACTAGATCATGGTGAATAATTCTTTTTATATGCTGTTGAATTCGATTTGCTAGTATCTTATTGAGAATTTTTGCATCCATATTCATCAGGGATATTGGCCTGTAGTTCTCTTTTTTTACTGGGTCTCTGTCTGGTTTAGGAATCAAAGTAATACTGGCTTCATAGAATGAGTCTGGAAGTTTTCCTTCCCTTTCCATTTCTTGGAATAGCTTGAGAAGGATAGGTATTATTTCTGCTTTAAACGTCTGGTAGAACTCCCCTGGGAAGCCATCTGGTCCTGGACTCTTATTTGTTGGGAGATTTTTGATAACTGATTCAATTTCTTCGCTGGTTATGGGTCTGTTCAAGCTTTCTATTTCCTCCTGATTGAGTTTTAGAAGAGTGTGGGTGTTTAGGAATTTGTCCATTTCTTCCAGGTTGTCCAGTTTGTTGGCATATAATTTTTCATAGTATTCCCTGATAATTGTTTGTATCTCTGAGGGATTGGTTGTAATCATTCCATTTTCATTCATGATTTCATCTATTTGGGTCATCTCCCTTTTCTTTTTGAGAAGCCTGGCTAGAGGTTTGTCAATTTTGTTTATTTTTTCAAAAAACCAACTCTTGGTTTCGTTGATCTGCTCTACAGTTTTTTTAGATTCTATATTGTTTATTTCTGCTCTGATCTTTATTATTTCTCTTCTTCTGCTGGGTTTAGGCTGCCTTTGCTGTTCTGCTTCTATTTCCTTTAGGTGTGCTGTTAGATTTTGTATTCGGGATTTTTCTTGTTTCTTGAGATAGGCCTGGATTGCAATGTATTTTCCTCTCAGGACTGCCTTCGCTGCGTCCCAAAGCGTTTGGATTGTTGTATTTTCATTTTCGTTTGTTTCCATATAGTTTTTAATTTCTTCTCTAATTGCCTGGTTGACCCACTCATTCGTTAGTAGGGTGTTCTTTAACCTCCATGCTTTTGGAGGTTTTCCAGACTTTTTCCTGTGGTTGATTTCAAGCTTCATGGCATTGTGGTCTGAAAGTATGCATTGTATAATTTCAATTCTTGTAAACTTTGAAGGGCTGTTTTGTGACCCAGTATATGATCTATCTTGGAGAATGTTCCATGTGCACTCGAGAAGAAAGTATATTCTGTTGCTTTGGGGATGCAGAGTTCTAAATATATCTGTCAAGTCCATCTGATCCAATGTATCATTCAGGGCCCTTGTTTCTTTATTGATACTATTTCTAGATGATCTACCCATTGTTGTAAGTGGAGTATTAAAGTTTCCTGCAATTACCACATTCTTATCAATAATGTTGCTTATGTTTGTGATTAATTGTTTTATATATTTGGGGGCTCCCGTATTCGGCACATAGACATTTATAATTGTTAGCTCTTCCTGATGGATAGACCCTTTAATTATTGTATAATGCCCTTCTTCATCTCTTGTTACAGCCTTTAATTTAAAGTCTAGTTTGTCTGATATAAGTATGGCTACTCCAGCTTTCTTTTGGCTTCCAGTAGCGTGATAAATAGTTCTCCATCCCCTCACTCTCAATCTAAAGGTGTCCTCAGATCTAAAATGAGTCTCTTGTAGACAGCAAATAGATGGGTCTTGTTTTTTTATCCATTCTGATACCCTATGTCTTTTGGTTGGTCTATTTAATCCATTTACATTCAGTATTATTATAGAAAGGTACGGGTTTAGAGTCATTGTGATGTCTGTATGTTTTATGCTTGTAGTGATGTCTCTGATACTTTGTCTCACAGGATCCCCCTTAGGATTTCTTGTAGGGCTGGTTTAGTGGTGACGAATTCCTTCAGTTTTTGTTTGTTTGGGAAGACCTTTATCTCTCCTTCTATTCTAAATGACAGACTTGCTGGATAAAGGATTCTCGGCTGCATATTTTTTCTGTTTAGCACACTGAAGATATCGTGCCAAGCCTTTCTGCCCTGCCAAGTTTCAAAGGAGAGGTCAGTCACGAGTCTTATAGGTCTCCCTTTATATGTGAGGGCACGTTTATCCCTTGCTGCTTTCAGAATTTTCTCTTTATCCTTGTATTTTGCCAGTTTCACTATGATATGTCGTGCAGAAGATCGATTCAAGTTACGTCTGAAGGGAGTTCTCTGTGCCTCTTGGATTTCAATGCCTTTTTCCTTCCCCAGTTCAGGGAAGTTCTCAGCTATAATTTCTTCAAGTACCCCTTCAGCACCTTTCCCTCTCCCTTCCTCCTCTGGGATACCAATTATGCGTATATTATTTCTCTTTAGTGTATCACTTAGTTCTCTAATTTTCCCCTCATACTCCTGGATTTTTTTATCTCTCTTTCTCTCAGCTTCCTCTTTTTCCATAACTTTATCTTCTAGTTCACCTATTCTCTCCTCTGCCTCTTCAATCCGAGCTGTCGTCGTTTCCATTTTGTTTTGCATTTCGTTTAAAGCGCTTTTCAGCTCCTCGTGACTGTTCCTTAGTCCCTTGATCTCTGTAGCAAGAGATTCTCTGCTGTCCTGTATACTGTTTTCAAGCCCAGCGATTAATTTTATGACTATTATTCTAAATTCACTTTCTGTTATATTATTTAAATCCTTTTTGGTCAGTTCATTAGCTGTTGTTATTTCCTGGAGATTCTTCTGAGGGGAATTCTTCCATTTGGTCATTTTGGATAGTCCCTGGAGTGGTGAGGACCTGCAGGGCACTTCCCCTGTGCTGAGGTGTATAACTGGAGTTGGTGGGCGTGGCCGCAGTCCGACCTGATGTCTGCCCCCAGCCCACCGCTGGGGTCACAGTCAGACTGGTGTGTGCCTTCTCTTCCCCTCTCCTAGGGGCGGGATTCACTGTGGGGTGGCAAGGCCCATCTGGGCTACTTGCACACTGCCAGGCTTGTGGTGCTGGGGATCTGGCATATTAGCTGGGGTGGGTAGGCAAGGTGCACGGGGGCAGGAGGGGCAGGCTTAGCTCACTTCTCCTTAGGTGATCCACTTCAGGAGGGGCCCTGTGGCAGCAGGAGGGAGTCAAATCCGCTGCCGGAGGTTTGGCTCCAGAGAAGCACAGAGTTGGGTGTTTGAGCAGAGCGAGCAAGTTCCCTGGCAGGAACTGGTTCCCTTTGGGATTTTGGCTAGGGGATGGGCGGGGGAGATGGCGCTGGCGAGCGCCTTTGTTCCCCACCAAACTGAGTTCTGTCGTCCGGGGTCTGAGCAGCTCTCCCTCCCTTTGTCCTCCAGCCTTCCCGCTTTCTGAGCAGAGCTGTTAACTTATGACCTCCCAGACGCTAAGTCGTGCTTGCTGTCGGAACACAGTCCATCCGGCCCCTCCGCTTTTGCCAGCCAGACTCGGGGGCTCTGCTTGGCCTGCGAGCTGCCCCTCCTCCCGGGCTCCCTCCTGCCAGTCCGTGGAGCGCGCACCACCTCGCCGCCCTTCCTACCCTCTTCCGTGGGCCTCTGGTCTGCGCTTGGCTCCGGAGACTCCTTTATGCTAATGCTCTGGCGGTTTTCTGGGTTATTTAGGCAGGTGTAGGTAGAATCTCAGTGATCAGCAGGACACGCAGTGAGCCCAGTGTCCTCCTATGCCGCCATCTTCCCTCTCTCCCCAGTCATCCAATATGTTAACTAAGCATTTGCAGCCAAAGGTACACTGGTAAAAACACCAGGGTCCTTGATTTCCCTGAGACTACAGTGCCTAATTGAATGGATCATTGAGATTTAGAAACAGGCTCAGTTAGAAATCAACTGACATTATTGAGGTAAAATAATCATCCAGCTTCAATGGAAAAAAAAAAAAGAATTCATGTCTTCTAATATGTTAGTACAGTGTTCAATCTACTAGAGACGACATTGCCTTCCCATTTCTATATATCTAGAAAAGAAAACAGCCTTGACATTCCAGAGTGATTTTGTTCCGTTTCCCCCACCCCTTCTTTTCTAAAGAACAGATCTCCCTAATCATTTTATGAATTAAATGATACAACCATTGAAAAGAATTATAAATTATTAGTTGAGAGCAAGGTATTATGAAGCTATAGGCAGGAGGAAAGAATGTATTTCTTTTGGTAAGATCCAAAGGGAGATGAAAAGTTAAGGAGGCAGAGATATAGGTTAGTTGTCCCAGATGATGGAAACTGAAGCATAGAAGGTTTTTCTACCCAAAAAAATAAGATTTTGTGAGAGAAAGAAGCTGCTACCAAAGCTAACTGGTCAAGAAAGAGGAATGGGAGACAGTGCATAAGTACTCTTAAACTGATTATGTAGAAATGGTTAAGTGTGTGTGTGTGTGTGTGTGTGTGTGTGTGTGTGTGTTAGAGAGAGAGAGAGGGAGGGAGAGAGAGCAATACTTTCAAACTTTCTACTGTTTCTTGTTTTACAATGCATGTAAAGCCAGGAAATCTTTTTAGGGGTGGTGAGGAACATTCCAATAGTCATTTACCTATGCTAGAGACAAGTAGTACAGCAGCAGGCCTCAAAGATATTGCAGAGCACTGTTACCATGGTTAAAAGTATGCACAGAGGGGCTCCATTAGTTTATGATTGTCTCATAGGGATAAGTCGAACAAAGTTTACTGGAGGATGAATTGTTTAGAGTTATAGGACTTACCAAGCTGTCTCATCAAGTAGACTTAATCCCAATAGAAGTTTTTGTTAATGAATTTCATTAAGGGCGAATAAGTGGAACTTCCATTTTGACTGCATATCATCCCCATAAACCTCACTCACTTTCTTCTCTTCTACTTTCTTAGAAGAGGGATTGGTTGGCTCATTGTCTAATGATACTAGTTTTCTCAGTCATATTTTCAGTTCAAGGGCACCAGGTGTAGGCAAGGCAGAAACATGTTACAGAAAGAGTACTGGAGTCAGGACACTGGAATTACAGCCCCAGCAATTCCACTAATTTGCTGTGATTTTTTATTTTGGGCAAATTAATTCTCCCAAGCAGCCTCATTTTCTTCTTCTAAAAATAGAATCAGTTAAGAGAATTTCTAAGGACACTTTCAGGTCTGAAATTCTCATATTTCAAGTAGTTGACCTAGAATAGTCAGTCTGAGGATTTTCCAGATGAGGGAGAATTGCTTCGCTCGGAGTCCTAGACCTGGAGTACCAGTCATTGGTTTTCTAAAAGGAAAAGGATGTGAGTACCTCTGCCTTGGGTAGGTTTGGCTTAGGTCCAAAGTCCCTTGGTTCTGGTGTTTTGTGTCTGAGTCAATCTGACCATTGTGCCTGGAGTCCTAGTTCCTGTGTATTCCCTATCCTCTGTTGCAGAGTGGGTTTCCTTGCCTTGAACTCTAGCTCCTCTTTGCCCCACTTGTCTGTAGCTGCTTATATTGGCTCCACTGATCTTGGCTTATGGTACAGTTTCCCTTGATCTGGCACTTTCCATATCTCAGCTTGACAAAGGGATTTTAAAAAGCTCCCTATGGGAAAAGACAAGGACCTTGGATATTAACCCACTACACTAGTAAGTCAAATTCATACTCAGAAAATTAAGATGACAGGAGAGTTGAGTAAGCAAATCTTCTATATGTCTGTGTATTCAAGTATATAGATATAGTTGAAAAGAATTTGTTTGGATTTAATTAGTAGTTCCAAATTAAATACACATGATTCTGTATATTTTGTTAGGTGGAAGAAAAAACAGGCAACTTATATAAATGCTTTAAGATTAATTTACTTCATTTAAAAACAAAATTATCTTATTGATCTAGAAATAGGTTTGTAGAGTAGTCAACCTATGTAATCATACCAATTGAAAAATGATTTAAATCCATGTGAGAGTCGTACCTCAAGTTTTTATTTTCATTTGTTTCAAAAATTATTTATTTGGTTTCAAACTATACGAAATTAGGTGTTAAGGTTTATAAAGTTAGGTCTATTTTAGCAGCCAGGCAAGAGAACAGTAAAAATAGAACTCGGGATAACCATGACTTCCCCTGAATGAGTTCACCTTTGTCATTGAGAACATCTGATTGGAAACAGAAATCGTTTTCGCTTTCTTTCCTTCTGCATTATCAAAAGTACTTGTGAATCCCTTACTGATAAGATCACAACTTCTGGTACAAGGAATGACTTGCTAGTCAAATTTGGCTATACCAGTTTGGAGGAGAAATGCATCAATACGAACGTGGCAATATTTATAGTGTATCTGAAGATTGATCCAGGTGACTAAGAAACATATTGGTGTGTTTTCTGAGGGTAATACTGTGGTTTAAAATGTGGCTGTGGAAAAGTTTAAAAATCTTTTAAAAATAAAAAATAAAGTGTAGCTGTGGTTTTAACATAGGAACCATTCACTTTGATAAGTCTTGTTGGTGTTTTAAGCTGTGACTCCAGAAATGATGTTTAAAATAATTCCACAAGGGTACTTTAATCCTTCAGAAAATGGAAATATCAAGGTTTAGTGCCGAGATGAGAAAATAAACTCCAAAGCTATCCACAGATTACTGATCAGATTCATGTTACATTATTGATTTTCTGAAATCCCATAAGGGTTCTTTATGACTATTAATTTCTTTTGACTACAAATACACCTGGCCTTGCCATTCAGTATACTCTATTTTTCTGCCTACTTGATTGGCATGTTAAAGACTCACCCTTAAAGGTCTAGCTCAGATGTCATCTACACCACAAAGCCAGCCCTGACTACCCTATTTGTACACTGACATCTCTTTTTTCTCTGAACCTAATTTGCATATGTTCATAGGTAGTTAAACATTTAGTTGTGCCCCACTTCATATAATAATTATAACAGGTGCACCTGGGTAGTTCAGTTGGTTAATCATCTGACTTTGGCTAAGGTTATGATCTCATGGTTTGTAAGTTCAAGCCCCGTGTTGAGCTCTGTACTGACAGCTAGCAGCCGGGAGCCTGCTTCAGATTCTGTGTCTCCCTCTCTGTCCCTACCTTTCTCATACTCTGTCTCTCTCTTTCTTCCTCTCTCTCTCTCTCAAAAATAAATAAACATTAAAAAAGTAATTATAAAAAATAAGCTAAGTGCTTAATATGTTCTAAGTTAATCCTCACAGAAACCCAGTGAGTAAGGTATTATCATTCTCACTTTACAAATGAGCTAACAGCAGCAGAGAGAAGTTAAACATCTTGCCCAAAGCCACAAACATTCTAAGTGGTATAGATGTAAAACCAGAGAGTTTAACTCCACAGCCAAATATCTTAACCACTCTTCCATATTGCCTTTTCACAGATGTTTGTCTCATCTTCCCAATTAAATGTTATAGCCTTTAAAGGTGGAAACCATGTCCTATATTTCCCTTTCATTTTCTTAGAGAGACTAGCATAGTGCAAGGCACATAGTGTGCTCAATAGTATTTGCTTGATTCGCAAAAGCTTAGATCAAATTTCCTATTTTTTTGTATTTTAAAATTGGTTTTCTCTTGTGGCATTAAATGTATCTTTGTAAGCCATCATAGATTCATTATGGAACAAAGTAGGGTACAAATAATAAATGAATGCCCTGAAGTTCAAGTTTTTCCTTTCTCTCCCCAACTCTCTTGAAGAGGGAGAAGAAAGTAAAGAAAACAAAAGAGGAACAGACAAGATCCTGTTGCCTTCAAGAAGTTCCATCAAGGCAGAGTCAACAACAAAATGAAAGGAATGAACGGTTATATGCCTGTGCAAATCAGTCAGAGTGCTGTACATGCAATACCAATCAGAGGGTCACCATCAGTTTTTGTTTTAGTTTTGGATTGTATCTTGAACTGTTCTTTCTCTCCCCCTGTCCATAAATTCCAGAAGAGGAAAGAGAGTGTGTACAATGGATCAAGAAAAGGAGAGCAGAGCAGTTATAATCTCTTTACTTAAGTTAAAAATTTTTGTATACTTTAAAGACAGAAGGATGCATGAACAACAGAAAATAAAGGATTTTGAAGCCAATTATTACAGTTAGTCATATAATAATACAGAAGAAGTCATGTCCTTTGCTTAAAGGCATGATGATTAAAAGAAACAAAGACATCATTGCTCACAGAGAAAGTCAGACACCAAGTTCTGAGTCTTATGCCAGAAACAAGCTGAAATCAAATTCTGAAAGTTTAGGAAATGCGCTATAGGATCTTGTACATCCTCCACTGTTTATCCCCATTCCTTAAGCCATACATGATCTTCAGTTCTGGGTTCTCACTTTATTCCTCCTGCAACACTGAGCCAACCACCCTGCTAAGGATAAATTCTCCACCTATCATTCCCCTCCTCTCCCCTGTTGATATCCTGCCCTGCACCTAATCACTCAGCCTTGCTAGCTTAAACACGTCTTTCTCACTGTTACTTTTCCCTACTAGCTCTTTGTACCTTCTATGGTGGAACAATTGACTAATTTTATAAAATAATCTTTGATCATTTACTAATATTGGATAAAGATGAAGGGAGTTCTCCATAATCCTGCATGTAATGTGCATTTTTTTCTTTGAAAATTAATGTATATATTTATCAAAGTTTCTCAAAGACTAGGCCAATATAATAATTGGTTAATATAGCAGAGCTTTCTAAAATTCTTCCCTACTCATCTGTTCATGAGTTTTCAAAGTTTTCAAAGCATCTGCTCACAATCTTTTCTCTCTCTAAAATTCTTTCCCCAATCCCCAGGGAACTTTTCTCCTGTCTCCTCAATCATCCCCACTCCTCTTGTCCTTTGGATCTAGCTTTTATATTTCATGAGTTGATCGCTGTCTTTTCCTTTATAAAGGCTCTATAAAGCTGTGATTTTTTTAGTATAAAAATAGTAAATGCTTCTAAAATTCATTAGTGCCTAAAATTAAAAAAATTCAAAATATCTTATTCTCCCGATACTTTCACACACTGCAGGCCCAGTTACCATGTAAGTAGGCATATGAAAACAATGTATTTAAAATTAAAAAAAATTAATTTAAGTTTAAATTATAATTATTTAAATGTATTTAAAATTTTTTAATTCTTCCTGTATTTAAAATTTTTTAATGTATTTTAATTTTTTATGGTCTAATCTGAAAGTATTCCACTTCATTTCAACATATAACAAGTGTTTACTATAGGCAAAGTCTTTTCTTAGGTATTGAAGGGATATAAAGTTAAATAATAACATGATCAGTCTCTACCTTCAAAGATTTCACAGTGTCAATAAGAACTCTTTGTCAAAGATAATTTATGGCATTTCCTAGATTGGTAGTTTCATTTCATTTGTTTCTGTTCAGTCTTCTGAACTATTCACAAGCTTTCTGGACCAGGACTGTGTCATGTTGTCCCATATTTCCCACAGTGTATTATATAAGCAGTAGGCCAGAAGTGACATTATCGGAAAAAAATTTCAAAGCCAGTTGTTTCTGTCACACCCCCTTCTGTATTTGACTAGAGCCAAAAGAAACATCTTAACATCTTTCTACTCTGGACCATTCCCTTTACCTTTTTTTACTTACTCCTTGTGGTCAAGACCTGATTGAAAACAACCTCTTTCCCTTGCAGCTCTCAAGTTAAGTAGACACTTAAAGATGGTTTTCATCAACTATTCAACTCAGAAAATAAAGGAATGCATCTTTTCCAATGCATTTGGGCAGGAAATTGGCTAATGTGAGTTATGTCTTATATACATGGGCTGGCTCTCTGCCATACCAACATTCATGACCATGTGATGGAAGAGGCAGCCTATTTATTTGCACAGTGACAAGTCAATTTTGATGAGGAAAGGTGTCCAATTTGGTAGCTAGAAGTGGGCTAGGAAGGCAGCCTGTAAACAGAAGAAACAGGGATACATCTCTTGGAAGGAATACTCAAGTTGATAATGTCAAGTAGCCTCTGCAACTAGGAGTACAGTTGGTGATGTAAAGGACCCAATGCTTTTGTTATCTCTATTCTTTGTATTTATCAGAACCACACAATGAAAATATCAATTTTCTGCATATGATTTTCTGGAGAAGATCATACATTGAGAGGCCGTTGAGGATAAAGAACTGGGTCGTTTTTTCTATCCTTTTTAGTGGCTAGAATGGCATTAGGACCCAGAAGATTTGAATTGATTTTCTAACTAGAATGCCTATTTTTTTTTCCTTCAAGTTTTTTATTAACTATAGTTAACATACAGTGTTACATTAGTTTCAGGTGTACAATATAGTGATTCAACAATTCTAAACATTACCCACTGCTCATCTTGATAAGTGTACTCTTTTTTGTCCTTCTTTTCACTTTGCACTTGTAAATTTTTTTCTCTAAGTTTTTCTTTTTTTTAATATAAAATTTATTGTCAAATTGTTTTCCATACAACACCCAGTGCTCATCCCAACAGGTGTCCTCCCCAATACCCATCACCCACCCTCCCCTCCCTCCCACCCCCAATCAAACCTCAGTTTCTTCTCAGCTTTTAAGAGTCTCTTATGGTTTGCCTCCCTCCCTCTCTAACCTCTTTTTTTTTCCGTCCCTCCATGGACTTCTGTTAAGTTTCTCAGGATCCACATAAGAGTGAAAACATGGTATTTGTCTTTCTCTGTATGACTTGTTTCACTTAGCATAACACTCTCCAGTTCCATCCATGTTTCTACAAAAGGCCATATTTCATTCTTTCTCATTGCCACGTAGTATTCCATTGTGTATATAAACCACAATTTCTTGATCCATTCATCAGTTGATGGACATTTAGGCTCTTTCCATAATTTGGCTATTGTTGAAAGTGCTGCTATAAACATTGGGGTACAAGTGCCCCTATGCATCAGCACTCCTGTATCCTTTGGGTAAATTCCTAGCAGTGCTATTGCTGGGGCATGGGGTAGGTCTATTTTGAATTTTTTGAGGAACCTCCACACTGTTTTCCAGAGTGGCTGCACCAGTTGGCATTCCCACCAAGGGTGAAAGAGGGTTCCCGTTTCTCCACATCCTCTCCAGCATCTATAGTCTCCTGATTTGTTCATTTTGGCCACTCTGACTGGCGTGAGGTGATACCTGAGTGTGGTTTTGATTTGTATTTCCCTGATGAGGAGTGACGTTGAGCATCTTTTCATGTGCCTGTTGGCCATCTGGATGTCTTCTTTAGAGAAGTGTCTATTCATGTTTTCTGCCCATTTCTTCACTGGGTTATTTGTTTTTCGGGTGTGGAGTTTGGTGAGCTCTTTATAGATTTTGGATACTAGCCCTTTGTCTGATATGTCATTTGCAAATATCTTTTCCCATTCCGTTGGTTGCCTTTTAGTTTTGTTGGTTGTTTCCTTTGCTGTGCAGAAGCTTTTTATCTTCATAAGGTCCCAGTAATTCATTTTTGCTTTTAATTCCCTTGCCTTTGGGGATGTGTCGAGTAAGAGATTGCTACGGCTGAGGTCAGAGAGGTGTTTTCCTGCTTTCTCCTCTAGAGTTTTGATGGTTTCCTGTCTCACATTCAGGTCCTTTATCCATTTTGAATTTATTTTTGTGAATGGTGTGAGAAAGTGGTCTAGTTTCAACCTTCTGCATATTGCTGTCCAGTTCTCCCAGCACCATTTCTTAAAGAGACTGTCTTTTTTCCATTGGATGTTCTTTCCTGCTTTGTCAAAGATTAATTGGCCATGCTTTTGTGGGTCTAATTCTGGGGTTTCTATCCTATTCCATTGGTCTCTGTGTCTGTTTTTGTGCCAATACCATGCTGCCTTGATGATGACAGCTTTGTAGTAGAGGCTAAAGTCTGGGATTGTGATGCCTCCTGCTTTGGTCTTCTTCAAAATTACTTTGTAGAATGCCTAATTTAAGGATAAGTGGGATTGTACACAGAAAATGAAAGTATTCTTGTTTTAATTAAATATGGTTCATTTATGTTTTTTTTTTCTCTTTAAGGAGATTGTGCTCTAGGCCACAGTTAATTCTTCACTGTTATCACTTGTTTAGTATCCAAACCAACCACAACATCTAGGCCCTTCTTTAGTAGTTAATTTCCAATTTTACTTCCTCTTATTTCCTTATTCTTAATATTTAAAGCTTCCCTTCATTTATTAAAAATGGCTAGTCTTATCTCTCCAAAGTTCTGTGAATGATTTCCTTTTCGTGTTTTCATTTATATTTTTACCTTGAATATATTTATAGACAGGAGCTAGGTCTCCCCAGAATAGGATTTTATCCTTAGCAGCATCTTTCTCTCCGTGAGTTTTTCCTTAGAACGTTCTTATTTTCTCTTTTTCTACCTTACGTTTCCGATTTTCTTCTATCTCCACTTTTTCTATATGTCTTACTAGATATATATGCATCATTACAGATGTAGTCTTTTCAAGGTCAAAATTATCTGAACATAATTACCCATGGCTATCTACAAAGAGGGGACAAGGAACAACCAAAGGAATGGGAAAATGATATTTGCAAATGACATATCAGACAAAACATAGTATCCAAAATCTATAAAGAGCTCACCAAACTCCACACCCGAAAAACAATCCAGTGAAGAAATGGGCAGAAAACATGAATAGACACTTCTCTAAAGAAGACATCCAGATGGCCAACAGGCACATGAAAAGATGCTCAACGTCACTCCTCATCAGGGAAATACAAATCAAAACCACACTCAGATACCACCTCATGCCAGTCAGAGTGGCTAAAATGAACAAATAAGGAGACTATAGATGCTGGAGAGGATGTGGAGAAACGGGAACCCTCTTGCACCCTTGGTGGGAATGCCAACTGGTGCAGCCACTCTGGAAAACAGTGTGGAGGTTCCTCAAAAAATTCAAAATAGACCTACCCCATGCCCCAGCAATAGCACTGCTAATAATTTACCCAAGGGATACAGGAGTGCTGATGCATAGGGGCACTTGTACCCCAATGTTTATAGCAGCACTTTCAACAATAGCCAAATTATGGAAAGAGCCTAAATGTCCATCAACTGATGAATGGATCAAGAAATTGTGGTTTATATACACAATGGAATACTACGTGGCAATGAGAAAGAATGAAATATGGCCTTTTGTAGAAACATGGATGGAACTGGAGAGTGTTATGCTAAGTGAAACAAGTCATACAGAGAAAGACAAATACCATGTTTTCACTCTTATGTGGATCCTGAGAAACTTAACAGAAGTCCATGGAGGGACGGAAAAAAAAAAGAGGTTAGAGAGGGAGGGAGGCAAACCATAAGAGACTCTTAAAAGCTGAGAAGAAACTGAGGTTTGATTGGGGGTGGGAGGGAGGGGAGGGTGGGTGATGGGTATTGAGGAGGGCACCTGTTGGGATGAGCACTGGGTGTTGTATGGAAAACAATTTGACAATAAATTTCATATTAAGAAAAATAAAATTATAATGTATTACATCCACAAAAACAAACAAAAAAAAACAAAGAAGGGACAAGGAAAACAGACTGTATTGAAATCCATAAATAGTGTTAAGACCACATGTTATGTGTTAGTTTGAATTTGTCTTCAGTGTTTTTCTGTGATAGCTAAAAGAAGATAGCTATAAAGGAGCCAGAGTAACTTGGCTGTTAATTCCATTCTCTGTCTGATCATTAAACAAGGAAAGAAAAAGCAATACAGTAAACTTAACAGGTAAAAAGAAGAAAAATAAAGCATTCAAATTATAAGACTAATTCCTGAATGGTTGACAGTTATCTATATTTTTTTCTCTTTGGCCTAAACACTTATACACACCTACTCTCACACATATGTACACTTGTGTAGATATTGTTATTTACTGTGATCAGTATCTATTAATCTATCAATCAATCATGTATCTATCTATCTATCATCTGTGAATGACATGGCATTTTTTTCTCTGAATTAGTTACATCTGTCTCTGCCACATTACCTTTACACTGTGTATGTATGCACACAAGTGTGTATGTACGTCAAAAATTATCTCAAGTAAGACCTATTAACTGAAGTAATATTTCTGCTATGTACATAACTCTGCTGATAGCCTGATTGAAGGTCAAGAAAGAAAATAATAAAAAAAGCTAAATAGGAAATGTGTTCTTACAAAATTTGCACTTAATTATATGGCATATAGTAAAACCTTAACATTAAAAATGTTGATAATTTAGAACAAAGACTGTGAAAGACAGAAACAAAATAGTATAGATCAGATTTAGGAAGGATATTTATCAAAACTTTGATAAAACCTGTATCAAAAACTTTAAAAAGAAAAAGATTTTAAGTTATTTAAAACAAACATCTGCATATAAGCAATTTGCTATTTGCCAACCATTCTTGTCTACTTTTTAAGGTTTCACTGGCAAATAAAGTCAGCCTAGGTGTGGAACTATTACTATTAAAGGAAGAAAAGAGGAAGGGAAATAAAGCATTCAAAACAATATGATAACATATATATTATTTAGACCTCATAATTGAGTTGATGGATAATTGCCATGTATTTTTTCTTACTCAAATATTTTTAACAACTCAATTATAAAGTTATATGTATTTTTAAGGTAGGTTTGATTATTTTTTAAACCTTAAATTAATCTGTATTCTACAATGGACAATCTGAAAATCAGCCTTTTGATGTGTATGAGACTTGCACGTATGATTTGTCAGACATGTATTATATTCTGCTCTGGTATAGTTGTGCATACTGTTGATCTCTCTTACTAAACTATAAGCTTCTTAGTATGCCCCATAGTTAATCCATCTTTGTAACCTCTGTGAAGCCTAACTCAGTATGCTTCATAGCATTTAGTATGCTTTCAGTAAATGCTAAATTAATTAGCTAACCTAGCTTCCAAAATTACCTCACCTAGCAGCATCTATGTTTTACGTACTTCATGTACTAGAAAGTAATCCATCTACATGCCTTTAAAATGCATCTTATAATGCAAATTCTTCACTATTTCTGACTTGCTTTTTCACCCAACTTAATCTGAGAAATAAGGCCATCGTGTTTATCTTTACATAGCAAAGTCAGATACACACTGGATACCCACCAAGATTCTTTTGAAGGACATACAGAGAACAGTAGATAGTTATTCAGCAAAGGACATACAGAGAAGAGTAGACAGTGATTTAGCAACAACATTTGTATATCTGTCTTTAACAGATTCACAGTATGTGGAATTAGAAGGGAACTTTGAGATCAAGTCTTACCTTCTGACTCTCTCAAAAGAAATGGAGGGTACAAAGATTTAAATGACTTGTCTGAGAACACATACTGACTGTTAGCAGAGATTGCAATGCAGTCTAAGTACCCTGCCTCTAAGTTTAATGCTCTTTCCAGTTTGTAGTTACCTCTAGTTCTTACACTGAGACCATTGTCATATCTTCCAAACAGGCGTTTTTTTTTTCCTTCAATGCCTTACCCTTTCTAATTTGTCTTGTAGATTTTTGCCATGTTTGTCTTCCCTAAGCGTAGACTCATTTATGACACTACTCTGCTTCAAAATGTGAAATGACTCTCATAATCTACCAATTTAAGTCATTCTCAATAAGGGGCAATTTTGCTCTAGAAGGAGACATTTTGTAATATCTAGAGACATTTTTGGTTGTCACAACAGGAGGAGGAAGTGTCATTGGTACCTAGTGGGTAGAGGCCAAGCATGTTGCTAAACATATTGCAATGCACTGAACAGCCCTCTTCCTAAACCAAATAATTGGGTGGTCCTGAATCTCAATAATGCTGATGTTGAATACTGCTCTAGAATTAGGGAACTTTAATTTCCTGATCTCAACTTTCTTTTCCAACTTTATTTTTTTTAAGTTTATTTATTTTGAGAGAGATGGAGACAGTGTGAGCAGGGGAGGGGCAGAGAGAATCTGAAGCAGACTACATGCTATCAGCACAGAGACCAATGCAGGGCTTGAACTCACAAAATCATGAGATCAAGACCTGAGCTGAAACCAAGAGTCGGATGCTTAACGGACTGAGCCACCCAGGCTCCCCTCCAACCTTATTTTCTACTCCCTTTTGATAACTTTAAAAATTAGACTACTTTCTATTTATTGTGAATGTTTCATACTTTATCATTGCCTTGATTTTGCTTTACTTGCAATGGTTTTCCTCATCTTTCTGTATTCTTCCTGTTTGCTAAAGACTAAAATATGTGATTTCTCCAATAGAAATCTTCCCTGATCCTTACAACCAGATCATGTTTTTCTCTTATCAAGCCTTATAGAAATTTCTATGTAGGCTGCTTAAAAATATATACATTATTTTGGGAAAGTCTGACTGTTAGACTATGTGACAGCTGTGAGAAAAAGGATATTAAGTGTGGAGCCCAAAGACATAACTCCATCATTATTTAGATGTTTTTAAACTTCAATATGCCATTTAATCTCACCAGGCCTCATTTTTTCCATCACCGAAATGGGATAAATAATGCCTAATTCCTAAAGAAGGTGAAGGGAGGAAGTAAAATGATATGCATGAAAGTGCTTTGTAAGTTTTAAAGCACTATGCCAATGTGAGGGATTGTTATTTTTACTGCAAGGGTAGTTAGCCCTGAAACTTAGGTAAACCTTGCATGTAACCTTGTGTAGGAAATAAGAAATTCCATTGACCATACTGCAAATTTCCTGGCTGACCTTGTGTAAAGGTAGGGCATATGCTTACGTCTACTTTAATTTTTCCCATGAAGAGTACAGTGTGTTCTTTATGCCTTGTATGTACCTAGTGTGGTGGTAAGGAAATCACTTCTTCTGGAGAGGAAAGAGAACAAGTGAGTGCACCAGCCAATTACTCACAACACGATTGCCAGGGGCAACAAGAGACCTGCAAAACAATTTTCTGCCATCAAATACATCCAGCTCATAAGGAATGTTATAATTTACTTCCAGTTCCTTGCAAGGGCATTTTTGGAAGTATTGTCCTTGCCATTTTATAATCCCCAAGATGCAGGTATCCTTTGGTAACCAAAGTTTGGGAATAAAACACATGACAACTAGTCAGAAAAAAACCTGATTTAGGGCTTTTATTCTTGGGTAATACTTTGTCATAATTGTGGAGGTTTGGCTGGGACTATATTTTGTATAATACCAATACCTATGGAAATTAGGGCTGGATAAGAAGGTGTGGAGCTTGAGATTATAACTATACAGATGTTTCACACTAGAGGTCACTCTTGCAATCTAAGAACAAAAATCTGAAAATAAGAAAACACAGCAAAACAAAACAAAAAGTAAACACCCATCAACAACAACACCACAAATACAAACACAATCTCATTGCAAAAATTAAGGATATGGTTTTTCATTTGAAATCTATGAGGATGCTCTTAATGTGATTAAGTGAATTGGTAATGAGCAGGCAGTCATTTTTGAGTGTAGGAGAGAGTTAAAAAATAACAATTGCTCTACCTGGCAGGCAGGCAGGTAAACAGCCTGTTCTTCAATGACTTGGGACATAAACCCACAACTGCACTGAAGTGATCAGCTTGATACAGATCTAACTAGACTGGAACGACATACACATTTTAAACTGAGTTGTTGGTAAGAAGAATTACAGAAATTCAGTGCAGCAATATAGTGAAGAAGAAATACTCTTTGTGCCTGACTATTTAAAGAGCAGCAGCTTTTATTATGAAAATTCATTTTTTAAACAGATGTTAAATGTCTAAATGAGTGGATTAGAATCTTATAAGATGTCTCACGGGCTAGGCATATACTTATACATAATAGACCACTATGTGTTTTATGATTTAAAGGTTGAAACCCTTCTCTTGCTTCTCCATACCCTTAATCCCTCCTGCAATATTAATTGACCTGAATAGTGCCTAAATTCCATCTACCATTCCTTCCTCAGGTTAATGCATTTTATTTTCAGGTGTCCCTTATTAAAATCCAAAATCTCCTGGGAGAAGAAGATGGGTAACAGATAAAGTTATTCTCATCATTCAAACCTCAATTTTCTTTTAAGGTAGATCCTCATTGGGGTACCTGACAGTGAAGTCCAAAGGGAGATAGGATATGTCTATCTCATATAGGAATAAATATTAATGTGGCTCAGAGGAGGGAGAAGACAGGTATGGGTGACAAACATGGGGCACTACTAGGAAGCACTTGAGAAGGACAGGGCATTGAAAAACGCAATGGGAGGGGAACAGGGAAGATGGCGGCATAGGAGGACGCTGGGCTCACCGCATGTCCTGCTGATCACTTAGATTCCACCTACACCTGCCTAAATAATCCAGAAAACTGCCAGAGGATTAGCAGAACGGAGTCTTCGGAACCAAGCGCAGATGAGAGGCCCACAGAAGAGGGTAGGAAGGGCGGCGAGGCGGTGCGCGCAACACAGGGCTGGAGGGGCGGCCCGCCTGCCAAGCAGAGCCCCTGAGTCTGGCTTGCAAAAGCAGAGGGGCTGGACGGAGTGTGTTCCGACTGCAAGCGCGACTTAGCATCTGGGAGGTCATAAGTTAACAGCTCTGCTCAGAAAGCGGGAAGGCTGGAGGACAAAGGGAGGGAGAGTTGCTGAGCCCAGGGACCACAGAGCTCAGTTTGGCGGGGAACAAAGGCCTAGCCAGCGCCATCTCTCTCGCCCATCCCCCAGCCAAAATGCCAAAGGGAACCAGTTCCTGCCAAGGAACTTGCTCGCTCCACACAAACACCCAACACGTGCTTCTGCGAAGCCACCCCTCCAGCAGCGGTTCTGACTTCCTCCCGCTGCCACAGGGCCCCTCCTGAAGTGGATCACCTAAGGAGAAGCAAGCTAATCCGGCCGTTCCTGCCCCCGTACACCTTGCCTACCCACCCCAGCTAATACGCCAGATCCCCAGCACCACAAACCTGGCAGTGTGCAAGTAGCCCAGATGGGCCACGCCACCCCAAAGTGAATCCTATCCCTAGGAGAGGGGAAGAGAAGGCACACACCATTCTGACTGTGGCGCCAGCGGTGGGCTGGGGGCAGATATCAGGTCGGACTGCGGCCCTGCCCACCAACTCCAGTTATAAACCACAGCACAGGAGAAGTGCCCTGCAGGTCCGCACCACTCCAGGGACTATCCAAAATGGACAAACGGAAGAATTGCCCTCAAAAGAATCTCCAGGAAATAACAACAGCTAATGAACTGATCAAAAAGGATTTAAATAATATAACAGAAAGTGAATTTAGAATAATAGTCATAAAATTAATCGCTGGGCTTGAAAACAGTATACAGGACAGCAGAGAATCTCTTGCTACAGAGATCAAGGGACTAAGGAACAGTCACGAGGAGCTGAAAAACGCGTTAAACGAAATGCAAAACAAAATGGAAATGACGACAGCTCGGATTGAAGAGGCAGAGGAGAGAATAGGTGAACTAGAAGATAAAATTATGGAAAAAGAGGAAGCTAAGAAAAAGAGAGATAAATAATCCAGGAGTATGAAGGGAAAATTAGAGAACTAAGTGATACACTAAAGAGAAATAATATACGCATAATTCGTATCCCAGAAGAGGAAGAGAGAGGGAAGGGTGCTGAAGGTGTACTTGAAAAAATAATAGCTGAGAACTTCCCTGAACTGGGGAAGGAAAAAGGCATTGAAATCCAAGAGGCACAGAGAACTCCCTTCAGACGGAACTTGAATCGATCTTCTGCATGACATATCATAGTGAAACTGGCAAAATACAAGGATAAAGAGAAAATTCTGAAAGCAGCAAGGGATAAATGTGCCCTAACATATAAAGGGAGATCGGGGCGCCTGGGTGGCGCAGTCGGTTAAGCGTCCGACTTCAGCCAGGTCACGATCTCACGGTCCATGAGTTCGAGCCCCGCGTCAGGCTCTGGGCTGATGGCTCGGAGCCTGGAGCCTGTTTCCGATTCTGTGTCTCCCTCTCTCTCTGCCCCGCCCCCGTTCATGCTATGTCTCTCTCTGTCCCAAAAAAATAAATAAAAAACGTTGAAAAAAAAAAAATTTAAAGGGAGACCTATAAGACTCGTGACTGATCTCTCTTTTGAAACTTGGCAGGCCAGAAAGGCATGGCAGGAGATCTTCAATGTGATGAACAGAAAAACATATGCAGCCTAGAATCCTTTATCGAGCAAGTCTGTCATTTAGAATAGAAGGAGGGATAAAGGTCTTCCCAAACAAACAAAAACTGAAGGAATTCGTCACCACTAAACCAGCCCTACAAGAGATCCTAAGGGGGATCCTGTGAGACAAAGTACCAGAGACATCGCTACAAGCATAAAACATACAGACATCACAATGACTCTAAACCCGTAGCTTTCTATAATAACACTGAATGTAAATGGACGAAATGCACCAACCAAAAGAAACAGGGTATCAGAATGGATAAAAAAAATAAGACCCATCTATTTGCTGTCTACAAGAGACTCATTTTAGACCTGAGGACACCTTCAGGTTGAGAGTGAGGGGATGGAGAACTATTTATCACGCTACTGGAAGCCAAAGAAAGCTGGAGGAGCCATACTTATATCAGACAAACTAGACTTTAAATTAAAGGCTGTAACAAGAGATGAAGAAGGGCATTATATAATAATCACAGGGTCTATCCATCAGGAAGAGCTAACAGTTATAAATGTCTATGCGCCGAATACGGGAGCCCCCAAATATATAAAACAATTACTCATAAACATAAGCAACCTTATTGATAAGAATGTGGCAATTGCAGGGGACTTTAACACTCCACTTACAGCAATGGATAGATCATCTAGACACATGGTCAGTAAAGAAACAAGGGCCCTGAATGATACATTGGATCAGATGGACTTGACAGATATATTTAGAACTCTGCATCCCAAAGCAACAGAATATACTTTCTTCTCGAGTGCACATGGAACATTCTCCGAGATAGATCATATACTGGGTCACAAAACAGCCCTTCATAAGTATACAAGAATTGAAATTATACCATGCATACTTTCAGACCACAATGCTATGAAGCTTGAAATCAACCACAGGAAAAAGTCTGGAAAACCTCCAAAAGCATGGAGGTTAAAGAACACCTTACTAACGAATGAGTGGGTCACCCAGGCAATTAGAGAAGAAATCAAAAAATATATGGAAACAAATGAAAATGAAAATACAACAATCCAAACGCTTTGGGACGCAGCGAAGGCAGTCCTGAGAGGAAAATACATTGCAATCCAGGCCTATCTCAAGAAACAAGAAAAATCCCGAATACAAAATCTAACAGCACACCTAAAGGAAATAGAAGCAGAACAGCAAAGGCAGCCTAAACCCAGCAGAAGAAGACAAATAATAAAGATCAGAGCAGAAATAAACAATATAGAATCTAAAAAAACTGTAAAGCAGATCAACGAAACCAAGAGTTGGTTTTTTGAAAAAATAAACAAAATTGACAAACCTCTAGCCAGGCTTCTCAAAAAGAAAAGGGAGATGACCCAAATAGATGAAATCATGAATGAAAATGGAATGATTACAACCAATCCCTCAGAGATACAAATAATTATCAGGGAATACTATGAAAAATTATATGCCAACAAACTGGACAACCTGGAAGAAATGGACAAATTCCTAAACACCCACACTCTTCCAAAACTCAATCAGGAGGAAATAGAAAGCTTGAACAGACCCATAACCAGCGAAGAAATTGAATCAGTTATCAAAAATCTCCCAACAAATAAGAGTCCAGGACCAGATGGCTTCCCAGGGGAGTTCTACCAGACGTTTAAAGCAGAAATAATACCTATCCTTCTCAAGCTATTCCAAGAAATGGAAAGGGAAGGAAAACTTCCAGACTCATTCTATGAAGCCAGTATTACTTTGATTCCTAAACCAGACAGAGACCCAGTAAAAAAAGAGAACTACAGGCCAATATCCCTGATGAATATGGATGCAAAAATTCTCAATAAGATACTAGCAAATCGAATTCAACAGCACATAAAAAGAATTATTCACCATGATCAAGTGGGATTCATTCCTGGGATGCAGGGCTGTTTGAACATTCGCAAGTCAATCAACGTGATACATCACATTAATAAAAGAAAATATAAGAACCATATGATCCTGTCAATCGATGCAGAAAAGGCCTTTGACAAAATCCAGCACCCTTTCTTAATAAAAACCCTTGAGAAAGTCGGGATAGAAGGAACATACTTAAAGATCATAAAAGCCATTTATGAAAAGCCAACAGCTAACATCATCCTCACTGGGGAAAAAGTGAGAGCTTTCTCCCTGAGATCAGGAACACGACAGGGATGCCCACTTTCACCTCTGTTGTTTAACATAGTGTTGGAAGTTCTAACATCAGCAATCAGACAACAAAAGGAAATCAAAGGCATCCAAATTGGCAAAGATGAAGTCAAGCTTTCGCTTTTTGCAGATGACATGATACTATACATGGAAAATCCGATAGACTCCACCAAAAGTCTGCTAGAGCTGATACATGAATTCAGCAAAGTTGCAGGATACAAAATCAATGTACAGAAATCAGTTGCATTCTTATACACTAACAATGAAGCAACAGAAAGACAAATAAAGAAACTGATCCCATTCACAATTGCACCAAGAAGCATAAAATACCTAGGAATAAATCTAACCAAAGATGTAAAAGATCTGTATGCTGAAAACTGTAGAAAGCTTATAAAGGAAATTGAAGAAGATATAAAGAAATGGAAAGACATTCCCTGCTCATGGATTGGAAGAATAAATATTGTCAAAATGTCAATACTACCCAAAGCTATCTACACATTCAACGCAATCCCAATCAAAATTGCACCAGCATTCTTCTCGAAAGTAGAATAAGCAATCTTAAAATTCATATGGAACCACAAAAGGCCCCGAATAGCCAAAGTAATTTTGAAGAGAAGCAGGAGGCATCACAATCCCAGAGTTCAGCTTCTACTACAAAGCTGTAATCATCAAGACAGCATGGTATTGGCACAAAAACAGACACATAGACCAATGGAATAGAATAGAAACCCCAGAACTGGACCCACAAACGTATGGTCAACTAATCTTTGATAAAGCAGGAAAGAACATCCAATGGAAAAAAGACAGTCTCTTTAACAAATGGTGCTGGGAGAACTGGACAGCAACATGCAGAAGGTTGAAACTAGACCACTTCCTCACACCATTCACAAAAATAAACTGAAAATGGATGAAGGTCCTGAATGTGAGACAGGAAACCATCAAAACTAGAGGAGAAAGCAGGAAAAGACCTCTCTGACCTCAGCCGTAGCAATCTCTTACTCGACACATCCCCAAAGGCAAGGGAATTAAAAGCAAAAATGAATTACTGGGACCTTATGAAGATAAAAAGCTTCTGCACAGCAAAGGAAACAACCAACAAAACTAAAAGGCAACCAACGGAATGGGAAAAGATATTTGCAAATGACATATCGCACAAAGGGCTACTATCCAAAATCTATAAAGAGCTCACCAAACTCCACACCCGAAAAACAAATAACCCAGTGAAGAAATGGGCAGAAAACATGAATAGACACTTCTCTAAAGAAGACATCCGGATGGCCAACAGGCACATGAAAAGATGCTCAACGTCGCTCCTCATCAGGGAAATACAAATCAAAACCACACTCAGATATCACCTCACGCCAGTCAGAGTGGCCAAAATGAACAAATCAGGAGACTATAGATGCTGGAGAGGATGTGGAGAAACGGGAATCCTCTTGCACTGTTGGTGGGAATGCAAATTGGTGCAGCCGCTCTGGAAAACAGTGTGGAGGTTCCTCAGAAAATTAAAAATAGACCTACCCTATGACCCAGCAATAGCACTGCTAGGAATTTACCCAAGGGATACAGGAGTACTGATGCATAGGGACACTTGTACCCCAATGTTTATCGCAGCACTCTCAACAATAGCCAAATTATGGAAAGATCCTAAATGTCCATCAACTGATGAATGGATCAAGAAATTGTGGTTTATATACACAATGGAGTACTACAGGGCAATGAGAAAGAACGAAATATTGCCCTTTATAGCAACGTGGATGGAACTGGAGAGTGTGATGCTAAGTGAAATAAGCCATACAGAGAAAGACAGATACCATATGTTTTCACTCTTATGTGGATCCTGAGAAAGTTAGCAGAAACCAATGAGGGAGGGGTAGGAAAAAAAAAAGAGTTTAGAGTGGAAGAGAGCCAAAGCATAAGAGACTCTTAAAAACTGAGAACAAACTGAGGGTTGATGGGGGGTGGGAGGGAGGAGAAGGTGGGTGATGGGTATTGAAGAGGGCACCTTTTGGGATGAGCACTGGGTGTTGTATGGAAACCAATTTGACAATAAATTTCATATATTGAAAAAAAAGGAAAACGCAATGGGATAATAAAGATTTCAAATTTTATCCAGTTATTAGTATAAAATATTTAAAAACCTTTCAATCTGTAAATTTAATCAACAGGATCATGAGAAGATCTCTTTCATTTTCTCTATAAAAAAGGATAAAATGATTAATCTTATTAAAAAGAGTCTGATAAAAAAAGTTCTAGACTGGTAATAAATCAAAGAAATACTGAAATAGTTAAGTTTGATCTGTCTTGTTCTCTTAATAGAGTGTTTAAAACCAAACAAAAAAACAAAAAACAAAGAAATGGGCTTTGGTTTCAAAATCTAGAATGTTTTGTTACCAAAGCACATTAGCAAAATGTCACCATAAAGCCCCACTGAGATGTAAGCAATTTTCAAAAACTTCAACCTCGATTGCTTGGGAGAATGGTAGGCAGCAATGCTGGAATGAGGGAAATCAAATTATAGGATTTGAATCCAGAAGAGTAGGTGAGTCATTTAGGAAAATTCTTGTTACAATGTACCTCTTTGAAGAAAATCAAATGATGTATAAAGTTCTGTCTAAACATGGAGAATAATGTGGGTGCATGACTCAATTTATCTACGTAATTCAATGCCAAAATAGCCCACTCCTGCCTCAGTTTCAGATTTAGCCCCTTGCCAGATTTGTCCAGGAAATTGGCTTCAGATTTCACTTTTCTCTGAACACATTGATGGAGCCAAAAGCAGTGCAGAAAAAATAACTCTTACTGAACAATTTAGCTCACTCCAATTTATATTGCTATTTTTACTGTACTGTATAACCTTGGGAGAATTTACCTTTTATTATTAATACTAACTACTTCCACAATGAATGAGAAGTGGGAGAAATTGCCAGAGGAAAAAAAATCTATAGGTACACCAAAACCAAAAGAAAAATCGTAGAATAGATAGATGATAGATGATAGATAGATAGATAGATAGATAGATAGATAAAAGATGCTAGCGAGAGAAATTCAATGGCTGCTAGAAGATATTTGAAAGGAGTAACTTCCTATTTCATCTTACCTAGGAAGTAAAAAATTGAAGGCTAATAATCTCTTCTCTGCAACATAAGCTGCCTACAACTTTGAAACTCAAAAAAATCTTAAGCAGTGACCTAGAGAAAGGATAAAAAAAAATCCCGACAAGTTTATGTTCTCTGTGTGTTTCATCCAAAAGAGAAAAAAAAAATAAAGCCATGCTAAAAATAAGTAAGCCTCTCTAAAAAATGTATCTCACTTCATACCATGACCCTTGAGAAGGTCACAGGGAAGGGAGAAGTTTGTCTAAGACTAGAAGAGAATGGATCCCAAACATCATCCCAAAGAGGAATGTGGAAGATGAAGCAAGAGCAATGGTAGGTTAAGCTAATCAAAGAAAGGGAAATGTACTGGAGAGAAAACATTTGAGGTCAGGGCCATAATTATTTACTCATTTTTAAACATATGACACAAGATAAATAATGATTCATCTATGTAATGTGTTTCAACTTCACTAGAATGTATGATCTCTGAAGGCAAGAATTTTTGTCTGTGATGTTCATTACTGTATTTTCAGAACTTAGAATATTAATTGACATATAATGGGTCCTCAATAAGTATTTGCTGAAAGACTGAATGACTAAGATGACATCTCTTTTTTTAATATTTATTTATTTTGAGGAAGAGAGAGAGAGAGAGTGTGTGTGAGCAGGGGAGGGGCAGAGAGAGAGGGAGAGAGAGAATCCCAAGCAGGCTCAATGTTCAGCACTCAGCGGAGCCCAACATGGGACTGGATCGCATGAACCACAAGATCATACCTGAGCCGAAATCAAGAGCTGGACACTTAACCCACTTAGCCAACCCAGACACACCTAAAATACATTTCTTTAATTAGTAAAATGTATATATCTAGGAATATTCTGAAGATTAGGTAATAATGCATATACAAGGACCAATCCAGGTTTTGTGGGCCTAACATTCACACAGTTCAAGTGGGTGCCTTTAAGAAAAAGAATAAAAATTACAAATACAGTATTAGGTATGAAAATGAATATATTTTATAATGAGAAAATAAACCACTTTCTGTGACCAAAAATGTTGCCTAGTGACATCTGTAGAAAGTAACAAGTTACTGGAGAAACCATACTTGGCTTTTTAAGAGTCATTCATGCTGTATGTACTCTTCTTCCTTGAACATCTCTGGGAGAAATCATATCCTGATGGTCTGACTTGAATCTCAGGAAGCAGGAGGGAAAAACTGTTGGCTTGTATAACTATGTTGTTTCATCCTGTAAAATGGGCCTCCAGAACCTAGCCCAACAGTGTCAAAAATTCCCTGGGTTACCACTATTATATTTAGTATGCATTTTTAGAAAAATTTATAATGACAGAAAATATCTACTAATTCACTAATACCTTGAAATAAACCAACATTTTATTCATCACAACATTTGCACACAACTCAAAAATGTACACACATATGCACATGTGTGCACACACACACACACACATAAGATGTAATATTGATTCAGTCTTCAGGTGTCATGTGTGCATATGGCTTCAAAAGACCTTGCAGTTTTTAAACCAAGTCTGACCTGGGAGGAGAGTGTTAGGACTGTCCATTGATCCAATATATGGGTGGGGTTTGGAGTTCATGTTTTTATACATAGGTAATAAATATCAAGGAGACAGCTGCATTTTATTTATTTATTTATTTATTTATTTATTCATAGTTTACATCCAAGTTAGCATATAGTGCAATGATGATTTCAGGAGTAGAATACAGTGGTCCATCCCCTATATATAACACCCAGTGCTCATCTCAACAAGTGTCCTCTTTAATGCCCTTTATCCATTTAGCCCATCCTCCCACCCACAACCCCTCCAGCAACCTGCAGTTTGTTCTCTATATTTAAAAGTCTCTTAGGTTTTGTTCTCCTCCTGATTTTTATATCATTTTTGCTTCCCTTCCTTTATGTTCATTTGTTTTGTATCTTAAAGTCCACATATGGGTGAAGTCATATATTTGTCTTTCTCTGACTGGATAATTTTGCTTAGTATAACACCCTCTAGTTCTATCCATGTTGTTGCAAATGGCAAGATTTCATTCTTTTTTATTGCCAAGTAATATTCCACTGTATACATATACCACATATTCTATATCCATTCATCTGTTGATGGACATTTGGGTTCTTTCCGTACTTTGGCTATTGTTGATAGTGCCGCTACAAACATGAGGGTTCTTGTCCCCCTTCGAAACAGCGTATCTGTATCCCTTGGATAAATGCCTAGTAGTGCAATTGCTGGGTCATAGGGTAGTTCTATTTTCAATTTTTTGAGGAACCTCCATACTGTTTTCCAGAGTGGCTGCACCAGTTTGCATTCCCACCAACAGTGCAAAAGTGTTCCTCTTTCTCTGCATCCTCGCCAACATCTGTTATTGCCAGAGTTGTTAATGTTAGCCATTCTGACAGCTGCATTTCTTTTTAGATTTTTTCCTATAAACTTCTAATATAATAACAAAATAATAGCATCTATTGAATACATATCTTATTTTGATTAGATTTCCTGCCATAAGTAATGTTCCCCAGGCTAATACCATTTAGCTGTAAACCTCATGGAAGTAATATGGATATTGTACAATACTTGAAATTCCGTACTTGGTAGCATAGAGATTTTCAGTGTGAAAGCTTACTTTGTGTCTGACATGTTTTTCCTGAAAATATAATTTTTTTGTTCCTTCACTACCTCACTTATCTATTGATTCATAAATTAACATTAGAGCAGTTATCTACTGAGATTGAGATCAAAAGCTAAAATATAGTTTTTTTACATGGAAATTCAAAGTAAGGGTATTTAGAAGCAATTTTTTTGATAACTGTAAGAACAACACCACTTAATTTGTTTTTGCAGTTTTCATGATACTATGTAGGGAGATATGTACAGAGTTGCTAAGTAAACGAGCTACATGATATAATAGCTCTCAAGAAATAAGGTTCACCTTCTTCAGCTTTGTGTGTTTGTTGCTTCCTTCATTCACTAATGATTCCCAAAGAGGAAGAGGAAGAGGAAGAGGAAGAGGAAGAGGCAAAGAAAGAGAAAGAGAAAGAGAAAGAGAAAGAGAAAGAGAAAGAGAAAGAGAGAAAGAGAAAGAGAAAGAGAAAGAGAAAGAAAGATAGGGAAAACAATCTCTTTTCCAGAGAAAGAAGCCATTAAAGAACTTTCTTCCTTTGTAAACCACAACTCGTCAGATTAATCTTAGTCAACTCAGAATTTTATACTTACTGCCCTATTGGCATGATTATTAAAAGATGGTTTCATTTGGATTTACATTTTCATTACTAGCTTCTCTACTGAGTTTTCCATTTAGTTTGGAATGTGTTGGTGTTGCTATACGAGTTATATGAAATCCTAAGAGTGAAAGTAAACATGGACACTCTCATTACAGATAAAAGAGTAAGTGGGGGAAATATATTCATTAATTTGGGATCTCAGGAAGGGATGAGGGAAAAGCAGGGATATGGGAATATGTAAGAAATATAGTCCAGCCAGGAGAAAAGATCAGGGTGTCAGGGGTCTATGCGACATCAGAGAAATCATTTAGTCCTTCTGGGCTAAAAGTAGGTAATAGTATTTATTCCTGTACTAAAGGTAAATGATAATGTTCACTTAATGTGAAGATTATAAGTACATCTTACCTCCCTCACCCTTCACATTCAATTAACCATCAAATTTTGATGGTTTTACCTACTAAATATCTTTTGAATCTCTCCCTTCCTTCCCATACATCTTATAGTAACTTGAAGTCTTCTACATTTCTTACCTGGATTACTCAGCTTCCTAACTAGCTGTGATGAATTTTAAAAAGCAACAGATTCTTTATAGTTCTTCCCATGAAGAGATAAATTATATTTCCCCACCCCTGAATTTGGGCTGCTTTTGTGGCTTTCTTTGACTAATAGAATGGGGCAAAAGTAACATTGTGCATCTTCTGAGCAAGGGCTCAGGAAGCCTTGTAGCTTTTGCTTTTATTTAATCTCTTGCTGCTCTGAGGTTGCCATGTGTACTAGTTTCCTGCTGCTGCTGTTACAAATTACTACAAATTTAATGGCTTAAAATAGCACAGATTTATCATATAGTTTTGAAAGTCAGAATTCCACAATCAATTTTACTGAATTGAAAGTCAAGGTGTCAGCACGTCTCGTTCCTTCTAGAGGCTTGGAGGGAAAATCTGTTTCCTTGTGTTTTCCACCTTCTATAGACCACCTGGCTCATGACTTCTTTATCCAGCTTCAAAGCCAGCAATGTAGCATATTTGATTTTCTCTCCAACTCTCTCACCTCTTCTTCGGTCATTACATCTTCTCTGGCTCTGAGACTCTTGCCTCCCTTTTATAAAACACTTGTGATTAGACTGGGCACACCTGGGTAATCCAGGATATTATCTCAAGAATAATATCTTTCAATCTCAAGATC
Source organism: Panthera onca (assembly GCF_046562875.1). NCBI lineage: Eukaryota > Metazoa > Chordata > Mammalia > Carnivora > Felidae > Panthera > Panthera onca. The sequence continues at coordinate 43,414,010 of NC_138357.1, forward strand.
TTTAACTTAATCATATTTGCAATGTCTCCTTTGACATGTAAGATAATACATTCATGGGTTCTGGAGATTAGGCCATGGGCATCTTTTGGGGGAGCATTATTCTTTATGAAAAAGAAGTATGGGTTATCATTCTTGAAGAAAAAATCCTCAGGGATAGAGAGGCCCAGGAAACAGCTAACACAAATAATAAAAAGTGGCCCCAGGAGAGATCTGCAAAACAGCCAAGCTGAGCACAGTCCAAAGTGCTAATACACAGAATTTTGAGCAAATAAATAATCCACTAAATTTTGAGGGTTTGTTGTTGTTGTTGTTGTTGTGTGTGTGCGTGTGTGTGTGTGTGTGTTTTCATGCAACAGATACATCAGTCTCTCTGGAGCCAGGCTTATTATGTAACTCCTTCCCATACTGCTGTTGGAGTGATCTTTCTAAAATTCAAGTCTTGCTTAAAACTTTATATTTTTTTTTTTGGCCTTCAGGATACTCAGAGTCACTTTGCATAGTAGTCAAGTCTCTCCCCAATTTCACCCTTGCCCCCATCTTCAACCTTTTCTATCCTTCAGTGTTTATATATTTTTTGAAATATGTGTTTTTGCATCAGCAAACTGCAAGCTCCTGATAGTGCATATTGCTTTATAATTGTCTTCATACATGTCTATTCCCACCCCCACCCCCAAACTGGCAACTTGAGGCTACATATGTTGCTTCACTTATATATGGTAGGGGAAGAAAAAGTTTTCCTTGACCATGTTAGCGTCCCCGGCTGGGTCAAAAAATTAAACTACACGGACAGAGTAACAGAAGAAAAGCACACAAACTTATTTAAGTGACATGGTATAATTCATAAGAAAATGAAGACCCAGAGAATCACTCAAAGCTGAGTATTTTATGCTAGATTTGACGAAGAATGGGAAACCTTCATATGAGGGTTTTGTGACCTGTTTCAGGAGAAAAGGGAAAGAGTGGGAGGAGGTTAGGGTGATTTTCCTGTTTCTGCTATTTTCTCAAAACACTTCAATTTAAAATATTCAATATGCTAAGATGCCATATTTGGGGTTAGCATGTCCTGAACCTCATCATTATGCACTTGCAGCACTTAGCACAGCACCTGGGATATAGCAGTACTCAATAATTATTCAGTGAACCAATGGAAGAATGAAAGCACTATTGGTTTTCAGGAATGCCCAGTATTTTTTTTTTTTTTTTGCATTTTGTAGATTATATGAAACAACTTAGGAAAACCTAGATGAGATTCTCCAAATAATAAGCTCACATCTCAGTGGCCTACCTACTAGAACTTGCTAGTTGTGCAATCATAGACATTATTTCAATTCTCTATCTTAGTTTCTTCACCTGTAAAATGGGGATAATAGTGCCTACTTTACATAATTGTAGGGAATAAGTGAAGTAATGTATGTAGAGTGCTTAGAAGCACATATGGCACAGAGTTAGTGTTGTGTAAGTACTAAGAATCATTATGATGATTATAGTGGTGGTAGTAATGGTGGTGTAGTGATGGTGGTGAATGATAACCCCAAAGTCTATGAGAATGTATGAACTCAGTTGAAGATTATCTGGAACAGAATAATTTGCAATATTTCCAACAAAAATAATTATAGAATGTATTCTAAAATAAAACAGTTCTCAATTATTTCTATATGTGAAAAAATATTGTGTTTCAGTGGAAATCTACATTTCAGTGGAAAACTTGTGGCCTATCTTATTCTAGCCCTGATCATTTTCTTTGAGCTATTTAGTAACTGTTTCTAAATTGTAAATTCTATCTTCCTGGGAGAAGTTTAATTGATTTCCTTCTGTTCACACTCATTGAAAAAAACAATTTTGTCTCCATTTGTAATTCATACAAATACTACTTTATTTTTTTAAGTTTTTGTTTGTTTTTAACATTTTATCTATCTATCTATCTATCTATCTATCTGTTCAGTTAGGTTTTTTAATGTTTATTTATTTTTGAGATAGTGTCACAGTGTTAGCAGGGGAGGGGCAGAGAGAGAGAGGGAGACACAAACTGAAGCAGGCTCCAGGCTTTGAGCTTTCATGAACCATGAACCATGAAATCATGACCTGAGCTGAAGTCAGACACTTAACCGGCTGAGCCACTCAGGTACCCTGAGTTAGTGTTTATTTAAATTCCAATTAGTGCACATACAGTGAAATATTAGTTTCAGGTGTACAATATAGTGATTCAACACTTAGATACAATACTTGGTGCTCATCTCTACAAGTACCCTCCTTAATCCCCATCACTTATTTAACCCACAGCCCTCCCTTCTGGTAACCATCAGTTGTTCTCTATAGTTAAGAGTCTGTTTCTTGTTTTGTGTGTGTCTCTCTCTCACCTTTTTTCCCCTTTGCTCATTTTTTTTTTGTTTCTTAAATTTCACATATGAATGAAATCATATGGTATTTGTCTTTCTCTGACTTATTTTGCTTAACATAATACTGTCTAGCTCCATCCACATCATTGCAAATGGCAAGATGTCATTCTTTTTTATGGATGAATAATATATGTGTGTATCTGTGTTTATATATGTGTATATTATGTATATACATATATACATAATTTTTCATATTTCGAAACAGCCTGTTTTCATAATTCGGCTGTTATCGATAATGCTGCTATAAACTTTGGGGCTCATGTATTCCTTTGAATTAGTAATTTTGTATTATTTGGTTAAATACCTAGTAGTGCAATTACTTAATTGTAGGGTAGTTTTATTTTTAACTTTTTGAGGAACTTCCATACTATTTGCCATACTGGCTACACTAGTTTGTATTCCTACCAACAGTGCAAAAGTGTTCCTTTTTCTCCACATCCTTGCCAACACTTGTGGTTTCTTGTGTTGTTGATTTTAGCCATTTTGCAAGGTGTGAGATGATATCTCATTGTAGTTTTTATTTTCATTTCTCTGATGATCAGTGATGTTGAGGATGTTTTCATGTGTCTGTTGGCCATCTGAATGTCTTCTTTGGAAAAATGTTGTTCGTGTATTCTTCCATTTGTTAATTGGATTATTAGTTTTCTGGAGGTGCTGAGTTTTATAAGTGCTTTATTTATTTTGGATACTAGCCCCTTATCAGATATGTCATTTGCAAATATCTTCTCCCATTCCATAGGGTGCCTGTTAGTTTTGTTGATTGTTTCCTTCACTGTGCAGAAGCTTTTTGTTTTTATGAAGTCCCAATAGTTTATTTTTGCTTTTTTTCCCTTGCCTCAGGAGACATATATAGAAATAAGTTGCTATGGACAATGGCAAAGAAGTTACTGCCTATGTTCTCCAGGATTTTTATGGTTCCAGGTCTCACATTCAGGTCTTTAATCCATTCTGAATTTATTTTTATGTATGGTGTAAGAAAGCGGTTTCATTCTTTTCTACATTGCTGTCCAGTTTTTCCAACATCATTTGTTGAAGAAACTTTTTCCCACTGGATGTTCTTTCATGCTTTGTTGAAGATTAATTGAACACATAGTTGTGGATTCATTTCTGAGTTTTCTATTTTGTTCCATTGATCTATGTGTCAGTTTTTGTGCCAGTAGCATATTGTTTTGATTACTACAGCTTTGTGATCTAACTGGAAGTCCAGATTTGTGGTATACTTTATTCTATCTACATCTGTGCTCTTTTGTCTTTTCCTTTAACAAGACTATAATATCTTCTTGGTTCCTTCATTTTGTAAGAGTAAAAATCTTTAGCACATATTCATTTTATATCTATATGAGAGTCATGATTTTTACCTTTTTATGAAAATTATCCTGTAAGTTTTAGCTCAGGCATGCCTTTTCTTAGTTCCCAGAGGTGAGTCCAAAGTGGAAGTAAGACTATGCTGACTCTGTTTTTCTAATTTCAATTTTGCTCTCTACTAATCTTATTTTTGGTTTTTTTATAGCCAGTAAATTATTCCCCAATGAGAATCTGGTTTTATAGTTTGGCCATTTGGTGATAACTATAAATGGACTATTTATAGAAATATATTATTTGTTAGGGTGAAAGACAACAGAGGGTATACTTTCTTATCCGTTTTTATTGGAAATTTGGTTTTATGGTTTGATCATTTGGTGATTTCTGTAAACTGATTAATAGTTGAAGGAATTGCTCCAATAGGAACCAAGAGAACTTGTGCCTACTGGGCAAGAGACAAGAGAGTATCTTGTTTGTTAAGATTTTCTGATTGTCAATTTTATTATTATTATTATTATTATTATTGTCAATTTTGAACTCAAGTCAGTTAAGTATTTTTGCCCACTGAGAGGAGAATAGCTCTTTGATGTAGACCAGTAAGTTATATACTTCTGTGTTAACTTGACCCATGGCTAACATTTTAGAACTGAAATTATAAGGGCTCTCTGTGTAAGAGTGTGTTATGGACTGAATTGTACACCCCAAAATTCATATGTTGATGCCCTAACCCCCAATGTGACTGGAGATAGGGTATTTAGGAGATAATTAAGGCTAAGTGAGGTCATAGGGTAGGGCCCTAATATGATAGAACTGCGGCCATATAAGAGGAAAAGAAAGATCTCTCTTCCTCCACTGATGACTTTGCCTTTATAAAATTGATTCTTAGATGTAAAATACAATTCAATAAAATGTAACTTCTGAGTTATTTTTTAGGCTTCCTGGAAAGGAACACAGATTTGTTTTTTGTTAAAATAGAGGTTATAGAAATAATTAGGTTTATCTGATATGCTACTATTGATAAGTTGCATGGGGAGAGTTCTCAAATCAGAAAAGATGCTCAGTCTTCTCTACATCAAACTTGTGTGGGTAAAATGTTATTAGTATAAATATTTCAGAAATTGTATACAGTGTAGGAAGTTCCAAGAGATCTGTCAAAGTACTTGTAGTCCATAATATGTTTCTATTTATCACAGTCCTGGCAGTTCTTTGCTTGATATTAGATAGCAATATAGTGTTATCAGTCATAATTTCAGTTTTTAAAAAAATGTTAACTTTGTCATAATTTTGATTTTTTATTTGAATATGGCATCTTCTAGGCCAGTAGTTTTCAAATGGGGATTCACATCACTTACCTATGGAATTTTAATATAGAGATGTTTAGAATGTACTCCACACTGAATCACTTTACCTGATATGGAAATGTTCTTGGTATATTCTTACTATATGCTTGGAATACTCATGTATATTATGTTAGGATTATTATATTTTCTATTTTAAGATTCTTTTCTCAGTAAAAATTATGTTCATCCATTTCAAAAATTAGATATAATGTTCATCGTCTTTTTTGAGAATAGGGTTAACTACTGTTTATAATTATTTTGTCTAAAACATTTTTTGGACAGACTTTACTATCTTGTTTTGCTTATCAAAAAAATAACCACATTTACTTGTCAGCTTCACTAATCTTGTAATGAAATCAATTCAAATCTTTCACTTGAAGTTATCTGTAATAAGCCACAGCCATTTTAAGTATTTTGTCATGTATAGATTTTTAATGTCTTTATTTATTTATTTATTTTGAGAGAGAGAGAGAGAGCACAAGCAGGGGAGGGGCAGAGCGACAGGGAGAGAGAGAGTCCCAAGGAGGCTCTGTCAGCACAAAGCGCAATGCAGGGCTTGAACTCACAAAACATGAGATCATGACCTGATCTGAAACCAAGAACCAGGCACTTAACCGACTGAACCACCTGGGTGCCCCGTACAGAGATTTTTTTACTAAGCCACCTGGGAGCCCCATATAGAGATTTTTTCAGATTGAAGTATGGTTGACATATTATATTAGTTTCATGTGTACAACATGGTGATTTGACAATTAAACGCAATACAAAATGCTAACAATGACAAATATAGTTATCATCTGTCATCATACAAAGTTATAATATTTTTGAGTATATTCCCTATGTTATACCTTGCATCCCTGTGACTTATTTTATAATTGGATGTTGGACTACCTCTTAATCCCCTTCACCTATTTCACCCATCCCTCCAACCCCCTCCCCTCTGGCAGCCACCAGTTCCTTATATTTATGACTCAATTTGTTGTTTTTGTTGTTTGTTTTGTTTTGTTTTGTTTTTATAGATTTGATGTTTTGTTTTACTCTGATGCTTCCCTGAAAGTACTTGCAATCAGCTACAAGCTTGAGTGATTCATCTTCAACAAAGAGAAACTGTCTCAGAGCCCAGAAGAAAAAGATTATGCCAAATTCTTTTGGGTACAGACTTCTGCTAACACAAGATCATGTAGAAGGAGAATTAATTATATGAGACTGAATAAAACTATGTTATTTTTTTCTTTTTTATAATTTTTAAATAATTTTATTTTAGAGAGAGAGTGTGTGCAAGTGGGGGAAAGGGGCAGAGGGAGAGAGGGAGAATCTTTTTTTTTTTTTTAATTTATTTTTGAAGGAGAGAGAGAGACAGAGCATGAGCAGAGGAGGAGCAGAGAAAGAGGCACAGAATTCAAATCAGGCTCCAGGCTCTATGCTGTCAGCACAGAGCCCGACGTGGGGCTCAAACTCACTAACTGTGAGATCATGACCTGAGCCAAAATCAGACGCTCAACCGACTGAGCCACCCAGATGCCCCAGAGAGACAGAAACAATCTTAAACTGGGCTTAAGATCTCATGATCATGAGATTATGATCTGAGCCAAAATCAAAAGTCAGGCACTTAACTAATTGAGCCACCCACGCAAACCCAAATGATGTGATTTTTAAAATAATATTCTGGATGTTTTATGTTTTATTTTTTAATTTCATAAAAAAAGTATTTTCTTTCTTCTTAAGCTAATTATAACTCATAACAATTGAGTAGACTTTACTTTTGTAAACTGAAACGAAACATTTATAAATGATATATTATTCTCATCTGACCCTTTCACAATTCAGAAACTCTTGTGGAATGTTCTTGTTTTCATATCAATGTAGTTATTTGCATAAGTTCAATAAGAATCTGTTCTCCTTTTATTAGGACATAATTGGAAATATTGGTTATACAACAAAAGATTTGCCTAGGATGTTGTATTTGAGAATTATGCTCACTTAATCCTATGTGATCAGATACTTTTAAGGAACTATGGTTGACTTTATAAAGCCAAAGCTTACAAAGCCCTGTTGGGAAAACTGGCCTGCAACCTGGTTTCCACCATTCTTAGTCTTATAGGTCAGTAAGTAAGATCACTTCCTGGCAGGTCAGGAACCTAGGATATTTTAAAGACCTCAAGAAGACAGAAATTAATCTAAATGTATAGGTACTACAGATGGAGGAGGAGCCAAAATGGCAGAACAGCATGGAAGTTTTTTGTGAGTCTTGCGTCCATGAAATACAGCCAGACCAGCACTGAACCATCCTACACACCTAGAAAACTGGAGGATTAACACAATCTGCACAACATGAGCCACAGAATTCAGCAGGTACATGGCACGGAGAGGTGAACTTGGGGAGAGAGAAGCCAGTGGCAGGCAGGGAGTCGCCTTTGCAGGTGGAGAGAGGACGGAGACTGGGGCGGGGGAGAATATGGGAAAAGCACCTCTCCCCAAAAGCAGTTGGAGAAAAAGTGGAAAATTGTAAACAGCCACAGGGACTAAACTAAAAAGGGAGAAAGGAGAAAGGAGAGGGTTTAAATTCCATTAAGACTGTAAACAAGGGGAGCACAAAGTTTCCAACTCTGCAGCTCGATACCTGGCAGTGCTCTGGTGGGAAGGGCGAATCCCCAGGAACAGAGTGGGGTCCAGGAGGTTCTCAGGCCACACGGGGAAAAGCAGTTCCACTGCTGGAAGAACATTTGGTAGAGACTGTTGAAGCCACCTGGTCCCAGCAGACCCCAAAAAATGGCCACATTTGCTGGTGCTGGAACAGGGTCATTAAGGGTGAAGCCTGGTGCCAGATGTGTGTTGTGATTTTCCATAAGCCCTGAAAGCTGCTGCTACGCTATCTCGTGAACTGTTTCTGGGGCAGGCTGACACCTGGCTGCAGTCTTGGGGCACCGGCAGCAGCAGGGTCCAGCAGGCATTCCTGGGTGCAGCCAGCATTTGGCCATTGCTCTGTGAGACACTCCCATAGAGGGGCAGAACGGGTCAAAGCTGCAGTCTTTCAGAAGTAAAGGGCTGGGGAAAACAGCCACATCTGAAATAAAATTCAGGAGAGAGGTACTGCCTGGGGCCTGGTCACGGAGAGTGAAAAAGTGGGGAGTGGATGAAAGCTGAAGACAGAGGATGGTCTGCCATTGCTGATCAGAGAGAACAGAGTTCCCATACTAGACACTGGGTAGATGGGTGACGCCAATTTCACCGCTCCCGCGCATGTGCAAACGCACCTATGAGAACTGCAACAATCCATCCCAGTAGGCTAGCAGCGACATCTAGTGGAGAACTGAGCGATTACACTGAGCCCCACCCAACTGGGCCAACCTGGCTCTTCAAGAAAACAAGTCTCACCACCTACTTAGTTTATGGACTATAAAGCACTACTTAGTCTGACTTCTAGGGGAAAACAAAGTAATTTCAGTCCTATTTCCAACTGTTAGTAGGTCCATCTATTCAATTTTGTTTATTTTCTCTTTTACACTATTCTTTTTCTTGAATACAGAAAGAGAAAAAAACTCATTTTTATTTTCAATTTTTATTAAAAATATTTTTAATTTTTATTATTATATTTTTTTTAATTTTGTGTAAATTTTTTCAAATTCTATCTTACTTCCATCATTCTGTTTTGGTCTACTTCAGTGTATTCACCTTTTCAAATTTTCAAACGATTTCCTTGTTTTCTTTTTTCTTTTTCTTTTTTCTCTTTTTTGTTTCTTTTCTTTTTCTTGAATTCAGAAAGTGAAGAACTTAATTTTACTTTCAATTTCTATTAAAAATATTTTTCGTTAATTTTTTACTATATTTTTTGCTTTTATGTAAATTTTTTCAAATTCTATTTTACTTCCATAATTTTAGTTTAGTCTACTAGAGTGTATTCACTTTTTCAAATTTTCAAACGATTTCTTTTTTTCTCTCTTTTTCTATTTTTTGTTTCTTTTCTTCTTCTTGAATACAGAAAAAGAAAAAAATCATTTTTATTTTTAATTTTTAAAAATATTTTTCTTTAATTTATTCTTACTATATTCTTTACTTTTGTATAATTTTTTTTCAAATTCTATTTTACTCCCATCATCTCATTTTATTTATTTTTTATTTTTTATTTTTTTTTTAAATTTTTTTTTCAACGTCTTTTATTTATTTTTGGGACAGAGAGAGACAGAGCATGAACGGGGGAGGGGCAGAGAGAGAGGGAGACACAGAATCGGAAACAGGCTCCAGGCTCCGAGCCATCAGCCCAGAGCCTGACGCGGGGCTCGAACTCACAGACCGCGAGATCGTGACCTGGCTGAAGTCGGACGCTTAACCGACTGCGCCACCCAGGCGCCCCACCCATCATCTCATTTTAGTCTACTTCAGTGTATTCACTTTTTCAAATTCTCAAATGATTTCCTTTTTTTTCTTCCCCCCCCCCCCCGTTTTTTCTCTAAACTGTCAAACCACTTTCAACACCCAGAGCAAAACACACCTAGGATCTAGCATCATTTATTAGATTTGTGTGTGTGTGTGTGTGTGTGTGTGGTTTCAATTTTTTAATTTTAATTTTTTTAATTTTAATTTTTCTACCTCACTACCTTTCTACCTCACTAAAGCATTATGACACTCTACCTCACTAAAGCATTAAAACAGCATCTTGCCGTTTTTCTCATATAATAGCACTAGTTGAGGGAAATGAAAAATACACATAATTATTATCTAGTTTTGACAAGGTGCTATTTAGTTACCTATTCAATTGGTGCTATGTAATTACTTAGGAAGCCATTCATCTAACATTTTTTGTGTCTTGGGTGACAGCCCTTGTAATATGGTACCAAGCAGAATCTAATGGTAAAACAAATTTCCCAAGATTTGTAGCAGTAATCTTTAAAAGATCCCTTCAGTGATGTAGATGTTCAAGTCATAGAAATTCCTTTTGGCCCAAGTGGTAGTCTTTGGGTACCAGAGAATGCTTTTCTTCTCCATTGTTTTGGTTGGCCCCATCTTGCTAACCTCTGAGAAATTCCTAAGTGGATTCTAATGAGCCTAACACCATCAAGGAAAAGACAATTCTCTGTGGTCTCTTTGTAGTCTAGTTTGGCCTATTATGTTTGCGTGATCTTGAAAGGGGTCATTATCTTTGACCAATGGAGAAGGGTACCCAGGTGGACACAATTTTTATTTTAAAAAATTGCTTGATTAGACTTCTGAGTCTGATTAGACTTCTGAGAAGATAGAACAGATGTACTTTTTACTTTTCATTCTGTTAAGTACAACTAAGCTCTGGATATTATATATAAAACAAACAGAAGAAGACTCTTAAAAGGCAGAAAGAATAATACAGGCTAGGGATCTCAGGATACAAGGAATGACATGATGGTGAGTGTTTTGTGTTTTCTTTGTGTTTCACATATTCCAGATTTGTTGCTTAACAAGCCAGCAACTTAGAAATATCAATAAGCACAAACAAAAAAGTCCAACAAAGACTTGCTCTCTCTAGCTAAAGGACCAGGAAAAGGGCAGCCTAGGAAAATAGAAAACTTTTAGGAAATAATCACCCTACTCTAGCTAAACATCACACAAAAAATTATGGCCCCACACATACTCATGTCAGACAAGGCTGATAGGGGAATCTATACATCTATTCTCAGGATGCTATAACAAGGTACCCTAATACCTCCATCAGGGTGACATCAAAGAAGGTCAAGTAAGAAGCCAAGACTTTCATCTCCACCAGCTGTAATAAGGTCCACCTTCCTCGCTTCCTTTTGTGGTGTCAGTAGACACAATGTGAGGAGTCTGGACTTCTAAACTCACCCAGCTGTGATGAGGCACCCCTCAACCTTTCCACTGAATTGCTCTCAGAGGAAGACTTTCACCTCTACCACGTGATAATGAGGTCACTCACACCATGGTGTCAGTGGAGAACATGGAAGGACATGGAACTCCCACCCATACAGCAGTAGTGAGGAGATCCTCATTTTGAATGTCAGTGGAAACTGAGTAGTGAACCTAGTCTTCTACCTTCAACAGGCAATATTGGGAGGATGCCCCACCACCATTTTCCTCTGATAGAACAATGTCAAAAGAAATCCAGCTAAAGTGAAAGGTTTAAATAAGAACATAATAGAAAAAATGTCCATATTTAAATTGGAAACTACTAGTTATAGCCAAAACTGGGCAAATCTTAACTAAATGAAAGAATACAATCAATAGATATCAATATTAAGACTATAGAGATGTTAGAATTATCAGACAATGGTTTAAATAGCCATGATACAAAAGGCTTTGACAAACTATTATGAACACACTTGAATCAAATGAAAAAAAAATAGGAAGTTTTAGCAAAGAACAGTGTGAGCAGAGAATTAGAAAATATAAAGAAGAATCAAATGGAAATTTTAGAACTGAAAAAAATACAATAACCAAAATAAGAAGCCCAGTGGTTGGCCTCAAGAGCAGAATGGAGGAGACAGAGCAAAGAATCAGTGAAATGGAAATAAAACAAGAAAAATAACCAATTATGAACAATACAGGGCAAATAGACTGGAAAAAATTAACAGAGCTTGTGGGACCTGAGGGACTAAAACAAAGGATGTAACATTTATGTCACTGGAGTTCCAAGAAGAGAGGAAAATAAAGACAGGACTGAAAATGTGCTCAATGTCTAAGAAAATGTCTCAGAAATGGAATATGACATCAACCTACAGATTCAAGAAGTTGAATGAGCTCACAAGACTCTATGTCTGAAGAGGCTGTCAGGCTTACAGCAGAGAATTTAATTTTAATGTTTGCATGCAAGTTTGAATGTTATCATTGTCAATGAAAACTGTCATTTGTTTTCCTTGAAATGATAGCCTTAAACCATAAGACACTCTTAAATACAGAGAACAAACTGAGGGTTGATGGAGGGAGGTGGTTGGGGGATGGGCTAAATGGGTAATGGGAATTAAGAAAGGCACTTGTGATAAGCACTGGGTGTTGTATGTAAGTGATGAATCACTGAATTCTACTCCTAAAACCAATACTATACTGTAAGTTAACAAACTAGAATTTAAATTAAAAAAAGTTGAATGAACTCCAAACAAGATAAACTTAAAAAAAGAAATCCATACCAAGACATTATATTTAAACTCCTAAAAACTAAACACAAAGATAAAATTTTGAAAGTCAGTCAGAGCAAGACAAATATCATATGATTTCACTCATATCTGGAATTTAAGAAACAAAACAGATGAACAGAGGAGAAGGGAAGGAAAAATAAAATAAAAACAGAGAAGGAGGCAAACCATAAGATAATCTTAAATACAGAGAACAAACTGAGGGTTGCTAGAGGGATGGCATTTAGGTGGATGGGCTAAATGGGTGATGGGCATTAAGGAGGGCATTTGTTGGGATGCACCCTGGGTGTTATATGTAAGTGATGAATCACTAAATTCTACTCCTGAAACCATTACCAAATATGTGAACTAACTTGTATTTAAATTTAAAAAAAACAATAAAAGTTAAATTAAATTAGAAATACATATATTGAACAAAGGATTTATATCCAAAATATGTAAACACACAAACACACACACACACACACACACACACATCCTACAAATAGATTTTTTAAAAAGAGCCATCTTAATAGAAAAAAATAGCAAGAAAGTCTTGAATAAAATTTTACAAAAGAAACTCCACAAAAGATAAACTCCAAATGGCCAATAAACATTTTTTTAAAAGATAAAAATTTGAAAGGGGAGTAAAATGATGCATTATTTATTAGGTGAAAATTACTACTTTTATTCAATCTATTGCTGGAAATTCTAGTAGTGCAATAAGGTATAAAAATAAATAAATGGCATGCATATTGGAAAAAAAGAAATAAAACCGTCCCTTTTTGCAAGATGGCATGTCTATGTAAAAAAATCCCAAATAGCCTATAGAAAGGAATCCCCACTAAAACTTATAAGTTCAGCAAGGTTTCAAGATATAATATAAAGATTCAAGAAGCAACTGTATTTCAGAAAAAAAGAATCAATTGTATTTCTATTAGATATCATGAAACCATGGATATCAAAATTAAAAATATAGAAACAAAAATAAAAAAGAAATAAATAAAAATACAATGTCATTTATAATCGTTAAAAAAGTTAAATGCCTAAATCTATCAAATCATGTACAAGACTAGTGTGCTAAAAACTACAGAACTCTGAAGAGATAAATCTAAAAAGATGTGAATAAATGGAGAAACACACAAAACAGATTCAACACGGTAAAGATGTCAGTTCTCCACAAATTTATATAAAGTTTTAATTCAATCTTATCAAAATTCCAGCAAGACTTTTTTTTACATATAAACAAGATTATTCTAAATTTATATGAAAAGGCAAAAGACCTTGAATAGCTAAAGCAATATTGGAAAAAAACAAACAACAACAACAACAACAACAACAACAAAACAAAGTGGGAGGAATTAGTTTGTGTGATTTCAAGATTTATTATACAGCTACAGTCATTAAGGCTGTGTGGTACTGATGGAGAGATAGACAACAGGTCAACAGAACAGGAAATCTAGAAATGACCAACACAAATATATCCAATTGATTTTTTACAAAAATGTAAAAACAAGGCAATGGAGGAAAGCTAGACTTTTCAACAAATGGTGCTGGAATAATGGGATATCCTTAAACAAAAATAATGAAACTTGAAATAAGTCTCACAATTTATATAATAAAATTAACTCAAAACAGATTAATTTAAATTTAAAATTTTTGGAAGAAAAAGCATTGAGGAAAATCTTTGGAATCAAGGACTAGGCAAAGAGTTCTTTCACTTAATACCAAAAGCATAATCCAGAAAAAGAAAAATGGATAAATTGGATTTCATCATAATTACAAGGTTTTCTCTTTGAAATACTCTGTTAAAAGGATGAAAAGCAGTCAACAAATTAAATCTACCAAAAGTGACCTTGGTAAGGACTGAAAAACCACAGTATCTTGAAGGTATGGAAGTCATATATGGCCCCCATCTAAAGAGTGGGAGAAAATATGTACAAACCACATATCTGGAAAAGAAACAGTATCAAATCAAATCAAATCAAAATAATAGTATCTAGAATATTATGTAGTAATTAAAATAGTATTTCAAAGTTGTCCTGTAAGAAAACCAAGCAATAAATTAGAAAATGGGCAAAAGACATGAAGAGACTTTTCACCAAGGAGGATGTACAGATGACTGATAAGCACATAAAAACGTGTTTAACATCATTAGGGAAATGCTAATTAAAACTACAATGAGATGTTACTACATAGTTGACTAATGACTACAAAAAAATAATGACAACATTAAGTGCTGAGGAGGATGTAGAGAAACTTGATTCATACATCACTGATGGGAATGTAAAATGGTTCAGCCACTCTGGAACAGTGGACAGTATCTTTAAAAATTAAACATGCAAATACCATATGACTCAACAATTGTATTCATGGGCATTTATGTCCCATATAAATGAAGACTTACATTCCTACACATATACAAAGACACGTACATGAATATTTATGTCCACTGTATTCACAACAGCCAAAACCTGAAAACAATGTTGATGGATAATGGTTAAACAAATTTTGTTGCATCCATACCATGGACTTTTGTTACTCAACAATAAAAAAGAAAAAAAATTAACATGCAACCTGGTTGAACATCCAGGACATTATGCTGAATGAAAAAAGCCAATCAGAAAAGGTTTTATACTATATGATTCTCTAACATTCTAACATTCTAACATTCTCTAAATGACATTATTACTGAAATGAAGAGCAGTTTAGCAGTTGACAAGTGTTAAGGAGGGAATGGGAGGGAAGTGGGTACTTCTATAAAGGGTCAATGTGAAGGAATTTTGTGGTGATAGGACTGGTCTGCACCGTGACTATCAATGTCAGTATCCTAGTTGTGATATTGCACTACATTTCTGCAAGAGCTTACCATTAGGGGAAACTGGGTAAAGAGTACATAGGATCTGTCTGTATTACAAGCATATCTCAAAGATATTGAGGGTTTAGTCCTAGCTACCACAATGAAATGAATATTGTGATATAATGAGCCAAATGAAATTTTTGGTTTCCCAGTGGACATGAAAATTATTTTTACAGTAGTCTATTAAGTGTATAAGAGCATTATGTCTAAAAAAATATATACCTTAATTTAAAAATGCTACACTGTTAAAAAATGTTAACCCTCCCCTGAATTTTAGCAAGACATAATCACTAAACACATATCACCAAAACAAAATTAATAATAATGAAAAATTTTGAACTATTGTGAGAATTACCAAAATGTGACACAGAGACACAAAGTGAGCAAATGCTGTTGGAAAAATGGTGTAGATAGACTTGCTTGATGCAGAATTGGCAAAAACCTTTATTTTTTTTAAATGCAATATCTGCAAAACATAATAAAGTGAAGGGCAATAAAATGAGGTATGCCTGTATTTCTTACAACTGCATGTGGATGTATGATTATCTCAAATTAAAAGGCGTAATTAGAAAAATGGTTTTGGGGGGAAAATAAAAAAAAGCAGCAAACAATGACAATGTGGTGTTTGTCTATTTCTTTTGGGAATGAAATCTGAAGAGTTTGCCTATGGGAACCAAGGTTAGCTCTTGAATGGGATAAGTCAGGCTTTTCTCTACATAGCTGATATAAAATGTTTGTCTCTTTCCTGTCCTTCAAAGATAATTAGTACATGTGCAGAAGCCTAGGAAAACTGAAGTGATGGAACCCAGAAAGAGGACTGAATGACACTTCACTGATGTGGGAAATCTTTTTTTTTTTTTTATTATTTTGCTTGCCTGTACAAGGTGAATGATCCCTTTTTTGTTTAATCCTAAGGTATTTTAAAATCTATAAATCTATATAATTCACAAAAATAAATAACTTTTATTTAGGCACTAATGTTGAAAACATTGTAAAATCACAAAGAAATCAACTAATTATGAGGTGTAATAAATATCAAACAATATTAGATAATTTTACAGGTATTTGAATTGAATCATAAAACTAAGTTGTTTTCATTGTTTTAGATTTTAAGTCAGGGCAAGTTTATAAACTATCCTATATTTTGCACCCCATCTTTGCTCAAAGAAGCAAAAACCCATTTTGAAAAAAAAAACACAAGAAAGAGATAAAAAATAAATTCAATAAATATGGTCAGCTAGTGAATATTTTATTTCAGTTACTCAGTAAACAATTAACAGTGAAATTAATCTCTTCTAATCTGTTCAAAATGAAAGAAAACATCTTACTGTTTGTAGTTTTCATAAAAACAAATAATCTTAAATAGTATTACAGTGGATATAACTTTAAAAATTCAAGTATTTTAGAAATCTATCCAGAAAAATATAACAGATTTTCTCTTATAGTTTGGCTTTATTCTTTCATATGATAGGAGAAAAACAGTACATCATACTGCTGTATAAAGGTGGGTAAACTGTACACACACACACACACACAATAAGGGCTCATTAAACTTCCTTTTATCTAAGGAAAATTATAACCACTCAGGACAAGGGTCCAGGTTTGAAAATCCATTGTGCTTTCAATAAGATAAAGGATAAAAACATATGATTATTTCAATAGATGAAGAAAAACCCTTTGACAAAGTGCAACATCCGTTCATGGTAAAAACCTTCAACAGAGTAAGTTTAGAGAGAACACACTTCAGTGTAACAAAAGACATATATGAAAACCCCACAGCGAACATCACAGTCAATGGGGAAAAACAGAGCTTTTCCCCTAAGGTCAGGAACAAGACAAGGATGTCCACCCTCCCCACTTTTATTGAACACAGAAATAGGAATCCTAGCCACAGAAATCAGACAACCACAACATACATACATACATACATACATACATACATGACATCCAAATCAGTAAGGAAGAAGTAAAACTTTCTACTATTTGTAGATAACATGATAGTCTAGAAAACCTGAAAGATTCCACCAAAAAACTACTGGAACTGATAAATTAATTCAGTAAAGTTGCAGGATACAAAATCAATGTGCAGATCTCTTGCATTTCTATCACTAATAATGAGGCAGCACAAAGAGAAATTAAGAAAACAATTCCATATACAATTTCACCAAAACCCATAAGATACCTAGGAATAAACTTAACCAAAGAGGTAAAAGATCTGTACTCTGAATACTAGAGATCACTTATGAAAGAAATTGAAAAGGACACAAAGAAATGGAAAGACATTCCGTGCCCATGGGTTGAAAGAAAAAATATTGTTAAAATGTCTATACTACCCAAATGGGCTATCTGCACATTTAATGCAATTCCTATCAAATGCCAACAGTTTTTGTCACATAACTAGAACAAACAATCCTAAAATTTATGTGGAACCACAAAAGACCCTAAATTGCCAAAGCAGTTTTGGAAAAGGAAAAACAAAGCTGGAGATATCACAGTTCTGGACTTCATGTTATATTACAAAGCTGTAGTGATGTAAGCAGTATGCTGCTGGCACAAAAATAGATAAATAGATCAAAAGAACAGACTAGAAAACCGAGAAATAAACCCACAATTATGTGGTCAATTAATATTTGACAAAGCAGGAAAGAATATCCAAGGGGAAAAAGAGAGCCTCTCCAGCAAATGGTCAGCTACATGCAAAATAATGAAACTGAACCACTTTCTTACACTATACACAAAAATAAAATCAAAATGGATTAAAGACATAAATGTGATACCTGAAAACATAAAAATCCTGGAAGAGAACACAGGCAATAATGTTCCTGATGGTGTTAGTCATAGCAATATTTTTCTAGATATATCTCCTGAGGCAAGAGGAAATAAAAGCAAAAATAAATTACTGGGACTACATCAAAAAAAAAAAAAAAAGCATCTGTACTGTGAAGAAAACAATCAACAAAACTAAAATGCAATCTGTGGAATAGGAGAAGATATTTGCAAATGGTATATTTGATACAGGATTATTATCCAAAATATATAAAGAACCTATAATACTAAACACCCAATAAACAAATATTCCATTTAAGAAATGGGAAGATTACATGAAGAGACATTTTTCCAAAGAAGACATTCAAATGGCCAACAGAAGCATAAATGGATGCTGAACATTGGGGTGCCTGGGTGGCTCAGTTGGTTAAGCGCCCAACTCTTGATTTTGGCTCAGGTCATGATCTCATGGTTCATGTGACTGAGCTACACATCGTGCTCTTTGTTGACAGTGTGAGGCCTACTTAGGATTCTCTCTCTCCCACTCTCTGCCCCTCTCTAGCTTGCGTGGATTTTCTCTCTCTCTCTCTCTCTCTCTCTCTCTCTCAAAATAAACTTTAAAAAACTGTTTAAAAAAGATGTTAATATCAGTCATCATCAGGGAAATGCAAATCAAAACTTCAATGAGATATCACGTCACACCTGTCAGAATGGCTAAAATCAAAAACACAAGGGAAAAAAAACCCCACAAGAAACAAGTGTTGGTGTGGATGTGGAGAGAAAGGAACCCTCTTGCAATGGAGGTTCCTCAAAAAGTTAAAAATAGAACTATCCTATGAACCAGTAATAGTCCTACTGAGTATTTCCTCCCAAGATACAAAAAAGAAAAACTAATTCAAAGGGATGCATGCACCCCTATGTCTATAGCAGTATTACTTACAATATCCAAATTATGGAAGCAGCTCAAGTGGCCATCAATCAATGAATAGATAAAGAAGATGTGATATATACAATGGAATGTTACATGGCCATAAAAAGAATGAAATCTTGCCATTTGCAACAACATGGATGGAGATAAAGAACATTATGCTAAGTGAAATAAGTCAATGAGAGAAAGACAAATAACCATAAAATTTCACTCATATGTGGAATTTTGGAAACAAAACAAAAGAGCATAGGGAAAAAATAAAGAGAGAGGCAAACCAAGAAACAGACTCAACCATAGAGAGGCAACCTCTTGGTTACCAGAGGGGAGGTGAATCAGGGGGGTGGATAAAATAGGTGATGGAGATTAAGGAGTACACTTCTCATGATGAGTGCTGAGTGTTGTATGGGATTGTTGAATCACTATATTGTTCACCTGAAACTAATATAATACTGAATGTTAAATATACTTGAATTAAAATAAAAATATACAATTAGGCTCAAGGAGAATTTAGAACAAACTGCTAGATGATAGACTCATAATAAATTAAATACATATAGGAATATATAGGGATGCCCTTAATATTTTGAGTTTGATATTATGGATAGCATCATCCTACTACAACCATATTTATCTTGATGGTCTTGTCAAGAATAGCATGATTGAGACAGAAAGAGAGTAAGAGCAAGAGTGAGAGTGACAGCAAGTGTGAGAGCAAAAGTGAGAGCAAGAGTGTGCACAGGCAGAGGTAAAAAGAGAGAGAGAGAACCCAAGTGCAAACACAGTTGCATTAGCAAGGGTAATAATAAATTTTGTAGGGCCTATAAATATGACAAGGAAATTGGCTTTATGTACAAAATTTAAAAAACACTAAAATTGTTTTAATGGTTAAGAATATTAGTGGAAAGTTATGTATAATGTATGTGTGATCCATGAGTCTGGGGCAGGTCAGAAATAGAACAAACAACATTCTGGACAGTGAGTTGTTGCTTTCTTTAGAACAAAGAATGTGCTTCTTGTACAGCTAAATCCAGAACTTTTGATTTGAGAGATAGAGGAATCCATGATATCCTTTGCCAAACTTGTCAACTATATACTCTGTTAAAGGGAAGGAGAAAACCAAAGAGCCTCATGAGCTAAAGGTATTGTCATAAAGGCCAGTAAAAAACAAGGTACCACTTATTAGCAGACACCCAAATGAGTGATGGGTTAGGTCTTATGGTCCTCACCTTGCAAGAAAAAAAAAAAAAACAACAAAAAACAAAGATAAGGCATGCACTCAAAGACAAAAAAATGAGATAACCACTAGACAATACACTCTTTGCAGACACATATCCATAGCTTAGTCATTTTGGGTTTCCCAGAACACCTGATGAACTGCTTTACACAAAACAGGTAATCAATAAATATGTTTTGTCTTTCTTCCGTTGAATAATAGTAGAAAACTAGGCTGTCATATGAAGACTTACTA
Organism: Panthera onca; assembly: GCF_046562875.1. Classification (NCBI taxonomy): domain Eukaryota; kingdom Metazoa; phylum Chordata; class Mammalia; order Carnivora; family Felidae; genus Panthera; species Panthera onca. Next base: position 43,434,167 of record NC_138357.1, read on the forward strand.
TTAAGGTATGGTGATTCTTTTACTGTCATCCATATACTCTCCATTCCAAAACAACAACAACAACAACAACAAAAAATAATGGGAACACGTATATGTAGAACTCTTATTCCTTTCTTCTCTTTATACCTACTCCCTCTACAATGACAAAAAGATAAAAAAAAATGAGGGTGCACCTTGGTGGTTTAGTCAGTTAAGGGTTCAACTTTTGATTTTGGCTCAGGTAATGATCTCATGGCTCATGAGTTTGGGCCTCACAGTGCAGAGCCTGCTTGGGATTCTCTCTTTCCCTCTTTCTGCCCCTCCCCTGTTCATGCGTACACATACTCTCTCAAAATAAACATTTTTAAAAAGATAAAAAAATGAGTACAAAAAAATTAACGACATAGGTCAACTTCCCAATGTTTCAACTAAGACAAAAACTTGATAATTGCAAAGATGAGAGAAATTTTGGTACATCTTTCAGATATGCCATGTTAATACCAATGATTTAATTCCTTAATCAACAGTTATCATTTTTAGAGGAATTAAAATCAGAAAAGAAAATATATCATTGCTACACATTCTACTGTCTGACTCATGCTTTTTCAAAGACCCAGATTTATGGCTGAAATGGTAAATCAATTCTCTCCATCAAAAGTGTGTTCTATTTTGTACCCTGACATTGAAGTAATACAGATTAGTTGCAAAATAAGATGAGTTTATTCATAACACTTTTGCAGCCAAATATGTCCACTGGAACATAAGAGCAACATTGTCTGGACAATATTATAAAGCCAACAAGCCAAAAATTACAAAGTAATTGGAAGTAAAGAAGACAATTTCAGAATTAGAAGATAAATGGTTATTTTTTAGTTAAAGAAATACACACACACACACACACATACATATATAGCACGGGATGGGTTGGAATGAGGGGATAGGATGTAGCATGGTAGGAGAGATGAGATGTCCTATGAATTTGTGCTGTGACAGACTAAATATTTGTGCTTGATGCTTGAGTCCTGGCTTTGACCCCAAGATATATTTTTGTTTTCAGGACAGAAAAGTAATACATGGATGCTTGTTAGGAAGAGAATCATTGGCTCAGTAGATCAGGGGTATGGCATAATGTTACTTTCCTTATGTGTGGCTTACAGCAGTAGGAAGTATGCAAATAAAGTTCTAATGAAAATAATTCATCTTGCATGGTCCTACTGAAGAAGTTTCTCTCTCAGAACCATATGAGGATTTTCCACCATTTCAGCTATTTCTAACATTTCTTGAAACGGACAAGATTTGATATAGCTTCAAAGGCAAGCTACTTATAAATTTGTCCTTGAATTAATATAGACACACTCCATGTTAATATTGAATATTAAATATGACCTTCATTCAAAATATCAAAGAAAATCCTCTCTTCATTTCCAGTTTAAACCTTCCTTTCTCACAGGCTAAGGGAAGTGATTAAAGGAGATAAAAGAAAAGTGGAATTTGAGCCTATGAAGTATTCACCTAGAGAGGACATAAATGTTCTAATAGAAAAACCAAATTTTGCTTCTCCATTTTGGTAGGGGAGAGGGAGACCTAATTTCTGTCTTCCACTGGCCCCTAGACATATTGACAAGAGTTTGTAATACATCACAAAATTTTCTGGATTGAAGATTTCAAAAGATCTGAGCATTCATTTTCAGCCATCATCTCAAATGTCAAAGGATGACTAACTCACATTCAAGTCGCTGGAATCTCCAGGGCTTGCTTTTGACATTTCTGTGGTTTCTTTCTTATTCCTGGATCAAGCTGGGCACATTTGAAGGATGTTACTTGTAGCTCTATAACTCTTTAACATAAGGAGTATGTATGTACAGTATTTGTGTGTGTACAGACACACACATTGTGAAAGTTACAAAGAAGGCCTCAAAATCAATTTATAAAGGAGATTGATATTCAGCCTCCTGACATATTCCCCCAAATAATATGCACAGGCAATCACACATATACATGAAATATACTAGATGGTCCTGTTCTCTTAAAACATTTAATCTCAGAAAGGAAGCTTTATTTATTTTGAGAAATTCTGAAGACATATCTTAAAGATAAATTTCATATGGATAATATTTGTTTGAAGGTGAAAAAGGGAAAACATTTTTTTTCTTTCTATCTAGGTTTTTAATTGCTCTACTTCCTGGAGAAAATATACATCATGACTGTCTACCTCATTTAAAGAAAAAAAATTCCCAGCAAAAAAGAAGGAAGGAAGAAAGTCAGGAAAAGAAAATGACTGATACCACAAAGCATAAAATGTCATTTTTATATCAGATATGCTGTGAATCCCTTTGCCTGGATTCACAAACTCACTGCGTTTCCAAAAGTTTCGATTTTATACAGCATCTGCAATGTGCCATTATTTTACCAAGCAATGGGTAAAGGCTCTGCTTTATTTCTATTTTTCTGTTCTGTTACATTCTCATGCATTTTTTAAAAATGTTTTTATTTATTTTTGAGAGAGAGAGAGAGAGAGAGAGAGAGAGAGAGAGAGAGAATGAGTGGGGGAGGGGCAGAGAGAGGGAGACAGAATCCAAAGCAGGCACCAGGCTCTGAGCTGACAGCACAGAGCCAGATGTGAGGCTCAAACTCGTGAACCATGAGATCATCACCTGACTGAAGTCGGACATTTAACGGACTGAGCCACCCAGGCACCCCTCATGTACTTTTTTAATGCCAGGCATAAATGGCAAAAACAAAACAAAACAAAACAAAACAAACAAACAAACAAACACACACAATAAGAACAAGGACAACAACTCCAAAATCTGAAAGGACGGTATTTTCTAAGGATTCCAAAGGTTTTCTTTCCCCATTCCAGTATTACACAGTGCTACTTAGTTTAGCACCATGTTGGTATTGTTGGTCTTTTGGATTGTTTGGCTCTTGTTTTTCTTACTGACCTTTATTACATTGTCCTCTATTAGTGTGCATTTACTCTGGTCTTCCCATCTAGATTGTAAGCGGAGGTAATATTTTCCCCTTCCCTTTTTTCCCTCATAGATCACAGCATGGTATTGGCTATTCAGGAGGTAGCCAATAAAAATTTGTTAATGAAGTGATAACATACCATTGGTGTCACAAGATACAACTTCACCAGATTCTGATCGCCCTTCTGATGCTTCCTTTCCTTTGCCTTGTTTTGCCTTTCCTTTCTTCTTTCTTTCCTTCCTTAGGGTATATTATATTTATTGTGGGCCTACGACGTAGTTTGCATTATATTGGCATAAAAATTAGTATAAGTCACCGATTTTTCCTTTCAACGAGCTTACAGTTTAATCAGGGAAATAATATTTACATGAGAAACTATTAAGTAAGATTTAGTGTCTCAACGAATGGTAAAGACAGTAAGTGTTGTGAATTCAGAGAAGGGGACATTATTGGGCTTCATTTAGTTAAAAGAGGTCTCTTAGAAGAGAAGCTATTAGAAATGAGCTCTGGAACAATAATATATGCCTCACAGTGTTCTTGCAAATACCAAGTAGGCTAATGAATTTGAAGGCTTAAACATGGCAAATAATCAACAAGTAGCATTTATAATGATACTATGATGATGGAAAAAAGATGAAAAAGAGGACTGGTCAGGAGAGGCTTGCAACATTTAGGTAGTAGAAAGCACCTAAGGAAACAGTAGATTTTAGGATAAGTATGGCATGATGGAAACAGTAAAGTTAAAATAGAAGACTCATTGCGAGGAATAAAAATAACAGAGGGGGAAGGTCCATGTCAAGATTTAGGAGGACTTTGAGTGTCAGGTCGATGCATTAAGACTTACTTTTCTAAGGCAAGGGAATTAAAAGCAAAAGTGAATTACTGGGACCTTATGAAGATAAAAAGCTTCTGCACAGCAAAGGAAACAACCAACAAAACTAAAAGGCAACCAACGGAATGGGAAAAGATATTTGCAAATGACACATCGGACAAAGGGCTAGTATCCAAAATCTATAAAGAGCTCATCAAACTCCACACCCGAAAAACAAATAACCCAGTGAAGAAATGGGCAGAAAACATGAATAGACACTTCTCTAAAGAAGACATCCGGATGGCCAACAGGCACATGAAAAGATGTTCAACGTCGCTCCTTATCAGGGAAATACAAATCAAAACCACACTCAGATATCACCTCACGCCAGTCAGAGTGGCCAAAATGAAGAAATCAGGAGACTATAGATGCTGGAGAGGATGTGGAGAAACAGGAACCCTCTTGCACTGTTGGTGGGAATGCAAATTGGTGCAGCCGCTCTGGAAAGCAGTGTGGAGGTTCCTCAGAAAATTAAAAATAGACCTACCCTATGACCCAGCAATAGCACTGCTAGGAATTTATCCAAGGGATACAGGAGTACTGATGCATAGGGGCACCTGTACCCCAATGTTTATAGCGGCACTCTCAACAATAGCCAAATTATGGAAAGAGCCTAAATGTCCATCAACTGATGAATGGATCAAGAAATTGTGGTTTATATACACAATGGAATACTACGTGGCAATGAGAAAAAATGAAATATGGCCTTTTGTAGCAACATGGATGGAACTGGAGAGTGTGATGCTAAGTGAAATAAGCCATACAGAGAAAGACAGATACCATATGGTTTCACTCTTATGTGGATCCTGAGAAACATAACAGAAACCCATGGGGGAGGGGAAGGAAAAGAAAAAAAAAAAAAAAAAAAAGAGGTTAGAGTGGGAGAGAGCCAAAGCATTAGAGACTGTTAAAAACTGAGAACAAACTGAGGATTGATGGGGGGTGGGAGGGAGGGCAGGGTGGGAGGGAGGGCAGGGTGGGTGATGGGTATTGAGGAGGGCACCTTTTGGGATGAGCACTGGGTGTTGTATGGAAACCAATTTGACAGTAAATTTCATATATTAAAAAATAAAAAAAATTAAAAAAAAAAAAGACTTACTTTTCTACAGGTGAGGAGCCCTTGGCATTTGATGGATTCTTATTGCAGTCTAACGGTTCCTTAGGCCCTTTCACTAAGACAGGCATACCATTACCTATATTTCCCCATCGTGACTCAGTGAAAGAAAGATTTAGACAATCAAATGAAAGTTTTTATCTAAAGTTGTCTGTTAAGTGGGTCGACAGTTTCTCTTTATAATGCCAGCCTCTTACCTCTTGCCTTAGAATGACTGAGCCAAATGGTTATTTTGATATAGACAGAGCAAATGTGGCTTCAAAGACATACACTTAGTGAATGCCAAGTGAAAATATTATGGATTACACTGAAATTATTACCGTATGGGATCACATTCTCCCATGTTGCCTCACATCCTGAAACTATAAAACAATAATTAGCTATTAAATTGGCCTCAAACACCAAATATGCCAAGTGTTATGCAAAGCCTCCACATGCTCTCAAAAGATCTTTACAGGAGAGTGAACAGAAAACTGAAAAGTGGAAGAATCAGCAAAAGGAGAAAATAAACAGTTGGAAAAGAAAGGAAGAGCAGTGGGGCAGAACCACAGTTTTCAATAATCTAAGAGGATGAAAAAACCATACAATAAATTTCCATAATTGGGAATAACTGAGAAATTGAAACTTCATTAAGCGGAAGTATAATGCAAAAAAGCACATTGTAAAACTAGCACATTAGAGAACGTGATGCAAATAAAGATGCAGGGATCATAGAATCATAGAATTGAAGAAAAATCTTGAGATATCCTTTTGCCCATATTTCTCATTTTAATTTCACCTCAATTATCTCAGACAAGAGAGAATCTATCCTGTTTGAAAGCAAAATGTAAAATATCCCAGAAGTAATTTCATAACTTCCATAGTGATGTATTCTGATGTTTGACAGCTTTCACTGCCAGTACATTCTTTCTTAAACTTTCTCATTCTATAGTTTTATTTCCTGTGGCTCCGCCCTCACTTCAGATGGGGAGCATCTTGTCCTAATGATTGCCCTTCAGGTCCTAGAAGATCATTATTCAATCACCTCTTAGCCAGCTTTTCTATGGGCTGAACAATCTCAATTCCCTTTGGTTTTCTCTTCTTCAGCTTATTTCCCTGCTGTTTATCATTTCTTCTCTGGGATAGATTTATAATAAGAAAAACAATCTTGCTGTATTTCATTCCAAATAATCATGCAATTAAAGTTCTAACTTAAAAAAAAAAAGAGTGTATATCCGCTTAGGCTTCTAAGGCCAAGAATATTTTAAAAATTAGCCTTTTTTTTTTCTTTTCTCGATGACAAATGCCAGTGGAAAATCTTAACCTAAAAAAAAACAGTATTTCTCTAAGGAGTTGAACTGTGCAGAACTATTTTTGCTGTGGACAGAGATCAACCTTCCCCCCCCCACCCCACCCCGTCTTCATGGGTAAATCGTATAGTTACATAAAAGGAAAAATTTCTCAAAGTGCCACTGACATAGGAAGTTTTACCAACTTATATAGCCTCAGGCAAGGGTTATATTCCTGAACTCTGAGCCCACCTTTCCTAGTTCTTCTCAGTATCACAAATGAAGCTAATAATGGAGGAAAATCTCCAGGCTCTCAAATGATAAAGTAACATTCTTTCTAAAACCTAGGGGGAAAGTACTGTCAGAGGGTTCAGAAAGTCATACTTTTAAAATACAGTAAGTCATCTGTGAATGGCTAACTCACCCCCTGAAATTCAGATGATAGTTTTATGAATTGTTTCTAAGGCAATATAATTTGCCAACATAATTGTATACTATGCCATTTATAAAGTCTTGATTTGTCTCTTCACTTGGAAGCCGAACCCCTAGGCCACTGTTAGAATTAGGCATAAGTTCTATATTAAAGAGGGCAAGATTATCATGTGAACTTTTTAGTTTAATTCTATTACATGGCCACTGAGTTCCTTGTGAATCTGTAATATACACCAGGTGGTGTGCAAATATGCTGCTGTTTAGAGAAGAGTGGCAAGGGATTCCATTCAGGGTGAAATGTTCTCTTTAATATTATTATTTCTATAAAGAGAAGATTTTGGGAAAATGTCACATTTTAAAATAAATAGAAGACATTTTCCCCATGGCATATCAGTTTGATTTAGTAAAAAAAAAAATAAAGAATATGAGTCCCAATAACATTAGTCACCAAATAAAAACACAAAGGAAACTTTGTCCTTACTTTCTAGTAGAATAATAGTTGGAACTCAGCTACTCTGTAAAAGGGCCATTTCCCTCCATCATCATGAAATGCTTCTCCAAATGTCCCTGTAAACCAGTGACTCTCAACTAGGAGGAATTTTGCCCCCTACCGAGAACCTTGGCAATATCTAGAGTAATTTTTGGTTGTCACAACTAAGGGTGGTAAGGCTACTGACATCCAGTAGTTTGAGGCCAAGGAGGTTGCTAAATGTCCTACAGTTCACAAGATGGGGCCCCACACAAAGAACTATCCAGCCCAAAATGTCAAGAGTGCTGAGACTAAGAAATTCTGGCTTAGCCTAAAGAGTGCCCCCTGACTGACACCACTGACTTACACCACTATCTAGGGGAGGACAGCCCTTCTTGTAGTCAGAACTTTGTGTCACAGTCTGCTTTACTCAGGATGTTGTTTTTCTACTATTGTGCTGTATACTTGGCTCTACTACCTCTCTCTTTCGTACTTTCTGAAGGATGGGAAGGCCTGAGAAGACTTAAGATACTTTTCTTCACCTTCTTTGGAAGACTGTGCCAACTTCTACCCTAAGGGTTGTGTACTTCCTGCTGTCTGTTCTCCAATCTCTAGTCTTGTGGGAAATTCTAGAGTGAGCATACACCCTTTCTCTGATGAGATAACAGGAATGCTACTTTCAAGTTCAAAGAGAGCCAAGCTATCCTGCCTTACTCCTTGAACACTTCCATTTCTATCCCCAGGCAGATTTCCTACACACCCTTTCCCTTGATTTCTTGCTTCTACCTCATAGCTTCTGGCTACACTTGTGTGCCCTCAACTCAAGTATCTGTTGGGAATTTTCCTTCACAGTGATTTAAATCTGGCTAATAAGTTTTCAAGTTCATAATGACTATAATTTAGTACTGGAAGCAATATGAGTCATTCTGGTTAATCAAACACTCTGGTTAACTGAGAATCATTAGAGACACCATGCCAGAATCACTGACTGTTTTATCAAGGAATTGAAAAGAAACCAAATACACTAAACACTAAAACTATAGTGAACGTCATTTAATCTCTACTTGACAATTTAAATGGCTCGTTAGGATCTTTTATTGCCTTTCGGGTCATTATTATAATCCTCTGACTGTCTCATTTTGTTTGACTGATGCTGGGTAGAAAAATCGGTTCAATTAAGGAATTGTGGGGAAAAGAATTGGGCCCTCAGTAAGTATTATTGACTTACAAGAAAATAGAGGCTACTCAGTTTTGGAAATCTGTTGCCTATATTTTGACAATTTTTTAAATCTAGAAACATAGAAAACTTGGAAAGTATAGAGCTAAAAATGGTGTGCTTCCCTCAGTTGCATATTGGACCTCTCAGTTATAGTTTTCTATTATCATCTACCAGTAACCCAGAAAATGGTACTTTTGCAATTTAAAAGGCTTTAATCCTAGCTTTAAATGACCTACTGACTTTCCTTACACATTGTTGGCACTAAGTCTATTGTTATTCTGTTTTGTCTTCAGCTCAGGGCTCTGAGACCACACTGGTACTTGGGGATTGACTGTACTAGAAGCCTCACCCTGTTATGCTTTCCCTGACCATCCCAGTGGCTTCAAGGGAATTCTCAACACTCAGGCAAGTACACCAACTTAGTTATCAACTTGCCTGTGCCTTTTGCCAAAGGAATATCACAGTTTTGTTTTGCTGCCCTGGAAAACAGAATATATCTCTGTACCAAGTATGTTAAACACCTAACAGCTCCTCCCTCACAGCAAATACTACAATATCATAAAGATGCAGCCCTAAGGAGATCAGAACTTGTTCTCTTCCCCTATTTTTCTTCTTGAAGAGCTCTTTGATGCTCTACAGATTCCCTGCAGTATCACAGGCCTGGTGAAACTGTTGAAGATAGTTAAACTTATAGCCATATCTGAAAATGTGATTATTAATTTGCATCTTAGAATTTGAAATTAACTTTCTTGCTTCATTTCTATATTTATTTTCTATTATTTTCTTGTCCCCTACCAGACTGAGATAACTTTCAAAAAGCAAGCTGGACAAGTTCCCAGCATTTTAGGGCAAAGGTAGAGTTTTCAGGAAGCCAGACCCCTGTATTGAACATTTTCTACTTCTCATCGTTTCTACTAGAAAATAAAAAAAAGTACAATTCTGAGTACAGAAACATTCCTGATTCCCCCTGCAGATTATGTTTTTTTTCCTAATGAGAAAGTGCTATCGTTCATTTACAAAGCTGCTGCATAAGGTCTGCCATTAGTAGGAAAGTTCTTTACTCATTAATCTGAATAAATGTATCAAGTGCTTACCATGCGATGGGGATTTTACATATATTATCATGATTCTTCCCAGCAACACTGAAAAGTAGTATTATGAAACTACTTTTATGGATATGGCAACAGGGTCGTAGAACTTAAGTGAAAAGTTTATGTTCTTTTTTCTCATACTAGAGAGTATGAGTTCCCAAACTCTTTGAATTTGTTAAATACTAACAGTTAACCATTAGAAGTGGTTCAATGATGTAAGAGTCACACTGCTTCAACTTTTTCTTTGTTGTAGTTTTTAAATTGTCAATTTTTAGCGATTTGGCAGATTAAAAGCAAAATAATCATGCCATATTTAGTCCCCGAGTTCAAGTCTAAATGTTTATGTGAAAAATTATTGTAGTAAACTTTTAATATGGCAAAGCAACCTTAAGCTCTATTTAAGCCAAATGAATCATAATCTGAAATTATATTAGAACATTTCCCTTGTCTTCAAACTGTTTGGTGTAACAGAATGTTGATATTAAGCTTGGTGGACTTCACCAGTTAATGCACATTCTTCTCCCTTCCTTCCCCCGATAATATGTATACTGAAAAATGTGCAATTGTCTGAGGAATTATTTTGTTTTATACCACTTAATGAAAATCAAAATTTTGAGTAAATGTACCTCAGTCTAATCAGACTTTTTATGACTTTTATAACTACATTTAAAACCCTTAATTCCTATTTCTGGGTGTTCGCAAGCCCAAATGCGATCATGAAGTAAAAATTTATTATTCTAGGTATTCACTAGCTAAATAAACAATAGTTCTTGTTTAGCAAGCATATACTGTTCCTCAACTCTTTTCTCTAGCTTTTGCAGTGTCATGGAATCCTTAAAATACTTTGAAAATATGGCCTTGATCCATGGATTAAATCAGTATCTAAGTGTTGATTGTTTAAATCAGTATCTAAGTGTTGATGTTTTATTGATCAGATGTATATAAATGGGAATACAGCATGTATCTGGGTATTCTTACAGTTATCTTTTTAACATCTTATATTTTTTTCATTAATTACATATCAACATTAATTTTGTAACTTGAAACAAATTGATTTTGTATAATTAAACGTGTCAAGCATCTGTATGCTTTGGTAACCATAGCATAGTATGGGACTGCTCATCAGGTCTAGCTTGTGAACAAGCCATTTGTCAAGTCAACTCACAGAACGTGGGATATGTTGGTTCAGGTCTTTTGAGAAGCAGATGTCATGGTAGGATTGAGCTACATGAAAGAGCTTTATTGTAGGGGATGGGGCAACTTGTGATGAAAATGGGAAGGAAAAAAATGAGGCCAGGAGAACCAATAGATTGTGGTGTAGTTCTCACCCTTGTGGAAAAAAGAGGGAAGGAGTAAGGGTTAGTTAACAAGAGGTTAAACTGCAAGGCAAGTATAAAAAAGTTTTTGCCATACAGAGAAAGACAGATACCATATGGTTTCACTCTTATGTGGATCCTGAGAAACGTAACAGAAACCCATGGGGGAGGGGAAGGGAAAAAAAAAAAAAAAAGAGGTTAGAGTGGGAGAGAGCCAAAGCATAAGAGACTGTTAAAAACTGAGAACAAACTGAGGGTTGATGGGGGGTGGGAGGGAGTGCAGGGTGGGTGATGGGTATTGAGGAGGGCACCTTTTGGGATGAGCACTGGGTGTTGTATGGAAACCAATTTGACAGTAAATTTCATATATTAAAAAATAAAAATAAAATAAAAAAAAAAGAAAAAAAAATAAATAAATAAATGTAAAAAAAAAAAAGTTTTTGAAAAGTCAATGGGAAATTGTTAAGCTAAAGTCATCAATCAGAAGAGTCCTGTATCTCCCAAGAATGGATCTGCCATCGTGTTCTTGCGATGCTCAGTCATTGGTGGGGGGCAGCCTATGAGAAGTGTGTCCCCTAAAGCAGTGGTATATGCAGAGCACAGAAGCTAAGTCTTTCGGTCAGTTACACTCCCTCACAGTGGGAGAACTGAAAAACAGATTTTCATTGTTACCATGGGAATATATACTGGGCTAGATTCAGGGGTCTATCCAAGGCCTTTGACCTAATTAGGAAAATGTGTTTACCCACATTTTACTAACCAAACTCTTTTAAGTGTTGGGGTTTTGTCTTACTCATTTTTGCATCTTTTGTAACACATGATTAGGGACAAAATAGGTGCTTGGTGATTGATATGGACTCAACATCACCTAGCCAGCAGTAGTCTTTCCTCTTGCAAAGTAATAAAAATGATTTGGTGACACTTTGCAAAGTGGGTGATAATTTCCTTAAATGGCTCCTGAAATGACTAGGCCTAAAAAAAGCAAAGCTGATAAACATTGCTAATTACAATTACAATCATTAAGAATAAGAGCAGTAATTATAATCCTTTGCCCTTCCTAATCTAGACCCTCCTCATAGAATGAAAAGCCTCAGGATTTGAACTATTATACAGTCTCCCCAAATCACTAATAATTCAACACATACTAACCCAGACATACATGCACATATGCATACACAGTCACCCTTCCACACATGGCTGTGATGTAATTTCAACTTCATATAATACAATCACGCTTTCATTTTTGAGTGCTAAACAACTCTAAACACAAAGAAGAGCTTCCTTAACCCCCACGGTCATCTTTAAAGCAAGTGAGAAAGCTTAGGGAATCTCCTGGTTATGCAGAGTGGAATCAAATCCATGTCATGGGCAGGATAGGAATATAAAAATAGGAAAGAGAAGTAAGTCATCTGGGAGAGTTGAAGTAAAGAAGAGCAAGATAAAAACAAAAGAGGAGAAAGGAAAATAAAGCTGAACTTCTCCTGGAGATAGTAGCACATCTATCAGGCCAAGGCTGCAGATTACACCTTCCAGTAACTGCAGACACAAGAGTTCAGTTGTTTAGGCAATTAACCTGAATAAACACCAACTATAATATTAGCTACCATGTGTTGAACACTCATGTGCCAGGCTCTGTGATAACCACTTTACTTGTTATCTCAAATAATTATTTTAATACAATCTTGTGATGTAGATATTAATATATTCCCATTTTCAGTTGAAGCAACTAAGTTTTCTGAGATAATTGCCTTGTGGAAGGTCACACAGCTAATAGATCGCAGAGCTCAAATGGGAACCTACTTCAGGGCACCTGGGTGGCTCAGTTGGTTGACCATCCGATTATTGATTTTGGTTCAGGTTATGATTCAAGGGTCATGGGATAGAGCCCCACATTGGGCTCTGCATTGAGAGTGGAGCCTGCTTAAGATTCTCTCTCTCTTCCTCTGCCCCACCATCTCAAACAAACAAACAAGCAAACAAATGGGAACCCCGTTCTTTCATATGCATTTACCCTCTATACTACTTTGCTTCCTCACCTATCAAGACCATCTAGACTATCAAGACTACTTAAAATATGTTGTATTTGTGACTTTGGTTCTATAGCTAAGATTGTGTGCATGGTCTCTCTATTAAAGACCACAGATTTTACCATCTGATTAAACAAAGTACATTCAACCTCTCAAAACAAACGCACAAAAGCAACCCAGGAATCCAAAAATGACAAAAGTGTATTGGGAGAAGGGAATCATTATGGCAGGTTGAAGAATGAACTGTGTCCATCAGGCAAAGCTTCCTGAGGACTTTGCAACCTTGAGCTACACAATAAGAGAGACAAGAAAATACATCATGGTTAGGTGTTTAGCACAAAAACTTGCCATCATTTTCTGAGAATAAATGATGCGGGACCTGCTGCAGGGCCACCTAGAAAAGTAGTGCTGAAAACTAAGACATTAGGCTAGAGACCTTGTTTTTGAAACAAGAGGTATAATGGAAAAGCTTTCTTGAATGTATTATCGTACCACAAGACAATGTTGTCAATATAAGCCATATGGGTCATCATTACAAAGTGTTAACACTGGGTGGGATTAAATCACTGGCACAAATCACACCCTCTTAAGCAGTTTCAGCCAAGATGCCAAAGGCTGACTGGGTATGAAAGGTGGCAGATGGACAGTGCCGAAAAGGAGCTTGCCCAGCTGCTGATACTGTGTAAAACTTTGTCTGGCTGTGAAAAATTCTTCTGAACCAGAGCAAGTAAAATTCTGGGAACATCAACTTGAGCCCAAGTTTCTTGCAAAGAAGCAAAGAACCAGAAATATGACCCACGGAGGGGTGTACCCTTACATATATTAACTGTTTTCTTAAACCTGTGGTGTTGTTTCTGTCCCTGTCCTGGTCCTTTACATGGATTTGGTCCATCTCTACAACATACTAAAGGGAACATGCTGAAGCCCAAGTGGAGGGAAGAGCACTCTGCCTGAGGTCTTTATCCTCTTACTCTCTTACTTTCTCATTTCAGCCAGATATCCTTTTTCCTGACTCTCAGACCCTAATGGGTCTACACTCAGGTTTCTAATGCTTGCCTTAGGCCCTCCTTGCTTTGACAGTGTATTTAGGCTTATTTCTCTGGTTTACTCACCTCAGGTCTCTGTATACAATTTTTAGCTTTCAACATTGTACACACCATCAGCATCACAAACACCTGCATCTATGGGCAAAAGGTAGTTCTGCCACCCACCCCAGTCCTGTAAGGCCCATACTAGTTATTCCAGCCTGTCTGGAATTCTTGCTAAGATGGGAGATGGGACACCTTGCATAGAGAAATATTTATCCATTGAAAAGACAGTTTTAAAAATCCAATAGTTGTATTTGGTTGCATGTTCAGGCTTCTAAAAGCCCAAAAGGAGATTATGGGGGACAGACCCTTGTCAGTAAATAGAATTAATTCTAAGGTGTGAAAGGGGATTGTGTTTCAAGCAGAGCAAGTGATGGCAGCATGCCCACAGAGGCAGTTGTGATACAGTGGAAAGAACACTGGCCTAGGTGTCAAGAGACCTGACCAAAATCAACTACAAATCAACTAGCCAAAATCAACTACAAATATTTGTGTGAGCTTGGGTCAGTCCTGTCCCTTTTGTGGACCTTGTGTTTTGTTTTATCTAATAAAGAAACTATCCAATTAAATGACCTCCTAGATCAATTCCTCATCTCATAATCTAGGACTAATTGATTGCTTGACAGGCAAGTGAAGAGGACACAAATGAGTCTGTGGACACCCTGAGGCCTGATTGCCAATGAGGCAGCTTTATTGGGAAATAAAAGCAATAAATTTCAAAGCTGAATAAGAGAGATCAGGAATTGGACACTTGTATTGTGGGTTCAGGAAAGGAGGGTATAGTTGATGAGTAGTAATTCATTTGGAGCAAAGATTTCTAGTGGACTAAAAGTTTAAAAACAGGGTTTTTAATGAAGTGGGTAATGATGTTTAAGTGATGGTGTTTAAGGAAGACTGAAGGGGCCCAACTGATGTCCAATGCCTTATCTGCTATTGTACTATTGCATTGTAATTACCACATTCTTTGTGTCTATTAGAAAGAACATATATTACTAGGGAAGTATAGCACATAAATCTAGAATTGATCATTTATGCCTGAGTAAAAATTACCTTCTTCAGATTATCCAAGCACTTAGTAGACCTCTGAGGCCATGGGATGTAAGATAAGTAAATGTTGATGGGAGCAGGGGTAGAGGGGAATGAGTTCATAAATCAGGGTATAAAGGGGAAAATGGCCTACAATGTGGGGGGCTATTTAGGAGTAGTGATCAGGTAACACATTATGCCTTTATTCCTTAGTAGGGATCCCTAGGCAGTCAGTGAATATTGTAAGGATATGAGGAACTGAAAAAAACTTGTGGCATTAGAGAGAGAACAATACACAGAAGGGTCAGAAAGTGAAAGCAGAGATACATGCTTTGTAAATATCAGTTATAGACACACAAACATAAAGGTTCAAGCCTTTCTCCTGAGCTCCATACCCATGCATTCAATTCAATACTTGGTATCCACATCTGGGTGTCCCACTAAGCACCTCAAAACCAAAACATGATCACAATAGAAGATGTCATTGGCACCCATAAATATTCTGTACTCTCCATCATGGTTGATGGGACCACCTTCTAATTACCTTGTCATTCAAGTCAGAAATACAGAATTCCTCCTAGATTGTTCCTTTTCCTCATGATGTCCTCTCTCTTTCAACCACTACCAAGCCCTTAGATCCAATGTTATTTTTTTTAACAATTCAAATATTTATTACCCATTGCCTTAGTTCGAGTTCACTTTGCTTAACTGTCTGAATTACTACAACTGCCTCCTAAATCAATCTGCCTGTATCCAGCCTTCTCCCATGATAATGCTGTCAGATCCTCCACAATGCTGAGACTAAGATTTCTAATCATGTGACACCTTTGCACATTACCACTGGCTTCCAGTTACCTACAGAATAAACCCCAAATTCCATTACATGGCTTATAAGGCATGGTTTGTAATCTGTCTACATCTCTACTCTTGTCACTATCACTTTTATATGTGATCCTTGTATTCTAACTTACATCAAATTATTTATCTTTTCCCAAACTTGCATTGCTAATTCATAACCATGTGCCTTTGAATATGCAAACTCCTCCATCCATCACCCATTTTGAACTAGGTAACTTCTCACTCTTTAGGACTTAGTTCAGATATCACTTCCTCAAGAAAGCCTGTATCTCTCTGTCTGCTGTGCCTGTCTCTCCAATTGATGAGGTACACTTCCACAAAATTTTATGCTTAACTTTGCCATAGTCTTCATCATGATATCAAGATTTTCTAGCTATTTTTCTAGTCTCTCTTATAGATTGTGAGCTCCCTAGACAAAGGTTATATCTTACTCATCTCTGTTTCCTCTACCTAGTAGAATGCCTGGCATAGATTATGTGCTCAGTAAATGTTTCATGAATGAGTGAGTGAATGAACTCAAGACATTTATTTTAAAATAAATTGTTGGATCTCATACTCTAACCACCAAAACAAACTTTCAAGTGCAAATTAAATATTTTTGTGGGGGTCATATCTACCCAAAGAAATCTATTTCCCAATGGCCTCACATCCTTATCGGCTGACCAAGTTGCAGAACCTGAGATTCTAGCCTAGACTTTTCCAATCTTAAATATTTTGATTCTAAGTCCAGCTACTTTGTGCTTAATTTTCATGAGTTTTCCTTCTATTTCCAATACTGTATTTACTCAGCCATCAATTCCCTTTATAAAGAACTACCCAATTAGGACTCCCACAGTGCTTACACTGGCATTGTTGCACCTGTCAATCACTTCCAGCCATTAACAGATTAGTTGGGAAGCCCAAGAGCCTGGGTTTAAGGGAGGGGAAAAACACAAATGGCCAAATCTGTTTGGCTGTCTTAATATATTTTACTGGAAAGGCTTTGTGTACCTTAATGACCAATCCTTACATGATTTAAAAAACAAAAAACAAAAAAAAACAAAACAAAACAAAAAAAACTCTTGAAATGGTTTAGGGATTTTAGGCAAATAGCTTGTTAGTCTACCCCAGACATCTGTGCACAATGAAAGCAAACACTATCAGCAGTTTAATCTCCAAACACAAAAATCTGGCCTATATGATCCTCTTGTAACAGGGCCTCAATGGATATGGGTATTTTGAGCCTATTTCAGCATTATTTGTAGTTACTGCACAAGAGAGAATAGACTGAAATAGCAAGAAGATTCCTGTCATGGCTCATAAGGTAGGGGGATGGGGAGGGGGTCATGGGGAAGGTGTTTTACAATAAGTCTATGACTGGTGCATATTGGAGCTAGGCATTCCTGAGCAGCTAAGCCATTAAAAGTTTTCTGCAAATTATTTTTAATTTTTTTAATTTAAAAAGTGTGTTTAATTTAAGGGTAGTTGACACACAATGTTACATTAGTTTTAGGTATACAACATAGTAATTCAACAACTCTATACAATATGTGATGCTTACTGCAAGTGTAGCTACCATAGTGATAGATAGCAGCAGATTTATTTTTTCAAGTGAGTTCTTGGAGCTAATTCAAATCCCCAACATAAACGTGAGTGAATTTAGATATGAATCGTATCAACACTAACAACTACTAAAAGGTCCTCCTATATATTCCACAAAACATAAGCAATTCATACAGTCTTTAGCCAGATATAAAACATGACAGATATGGATGGATAGATATGGCTGTGGCTTTTCAAAGATTCTCTTTGGAGCTTTAGAAGACAAGTGGCTGGTAAAGGGCAGGTTCAAAGTTTGACATGACTTGACTGGCTGTAATAAGAAACCAATGACTCCACAGTGGGCCATGAAAAATAGTATGCCTTGTCACTTCTGCCTATTGGCTTCAAGTCTTGAGTCTTTTAAACTTGTGGTTTTTCTGTGTATATCTGGGGATCTCCCCCTTTTTTATTTTTATTTTTTTCCTTTTTTGGGTACAGAGGGAGAGGTGAGGAAATTAGATGAATACTTATAAAATCTATTAAAGGGGATTTGAGTTAGAAAAAAATGGAGCTAGGACGGGATGGTTATTCTACAATAAAGAAAAGCAAAGATGATTATTGGTATGAAGGTAAATAAATTGTAAAATTAAAAACACTTGTATGGGGAAGATTAATTGTAGTTTTCTACAAGGATTCACCCTTTTTAAAGGCTATTCATTTCTATAAGTTATTATCTTTCATTCTAAGCTCAGAGCTCCTCTGCTTTCAGATATGTCCTACATATTCTGCTACTCATCCTTTTAAAATTTCTATTTTCAGTATCTTCTTAATGGTGGCATTATGACTGCTGCACAAATGTTTACATCTTCCTTGTGCCAGATTTCACAAGAGCAAGGACTTAACATGACTGTGTATGGAAAATGCCCAGTGAAAAGTTATGGTAGATTGTGTCCCATGCAATGTAGCATGATCTTGATGGTTCTGATGTAAGAATAAAAAGGTTATAATCATGATATAAGATCAATTTTAAAAATGTATTTTGAAATAATCCATTGATATAACATAGAGTTATCCAGAGTGATGAAAAATTTTAAATGATTATTTACTTTTCTCCTAAGCACAAATCTGACAAAATCCATACTGGATGTAATATTAAACTGGTTATAACTTTACACTAACTGAAAAAACTTACAAGAAAAGAACAAATAAATCTCTTCAAAGAGAATTTATATTTATATTTGGATTCCCTCTATGGTTAAATTGTTAAACATTCTATGTGCTAATTCATATTTAGAACTGAAATACTTATTTGATCATTAATGTAATTTTCTTCACTATTGCTTTTTCATGAGGCCTCACTCCTGGATGATTCTAGACAAAGAATAAGAGAAAAAGATAAGCCACATCAATATAAAAGCCTGAGACAGATCAGGGGAATCCCAGCATATGAATAAAAAAGTTCTGCTCTTTTCAGAAAAACTCTACCTGGCACTATACATGATGCCCATGGTGTATAAATTTTCTGTTACTAAAACTGAAATAGTTCATTTTTAATAATATTTAACTCAATTGCAATTCAATTTCTTCCAACAATTTTAACTATTTAAAATTATATTCCTCTTTTTTTTCTTTTCCTTTTGAAGAGCCATATTTGAAGTAGTGGTTCACTTCAAATGCTTTTATATTGATTAGAATTATGCTTCTTCCATACCAATAAAGGATCTTCTAAAGAAGGAAACCTTACCAGGTATAAGAGAAAACTATCAGCATTACAGTGCTAGTGAATCTGTAGGTAACCTGAGGATCATAGAGTAGAATCTCAGAATTTTCAGGGTGAAAGATTACTTTTTCCTTTCTTCAGAATGGCAAACCAGATTATATGGCTGGCTGTTTTCTCCTTCAGATTGTCCTTAGTAAGCATGTTTTATTTTATTAAAAACTTCTTTGCCCCCCACCCAAAAGAAAAGAAAAGAAAAACTTCTTTGCCCAAAGAGTAAGAAAAAAACCACCAAATAAATAATTAAACAAAACAAACAAAAACAAGAAGCTTTCAAAAATTTTCAGGAGTACCAAGTCCATAATATCTTCTAGTACTGCCAAACCCAGTATTTTCTTTACCTGATATTCTCCCTTAGATCTAACCATAGTCTTTCTGCTTCAATTTATGGTTATTTCCTAATGTTAAGAAAAGAAAAAAAGATGAGAGGCAAATTTAAAAGGCAAAGTATTCAACCTCAACCTCTTCTATAGTATGTCTGATATGAGTGGGCAAATGAATGGATATGGGGGCAATGCCAAATAATCTAATACTAAGAACAGACAATTGCATGCAGTTTCTTCAGAGGCTCGGCATCATGCAAGGACAAAAGGATGCAATGAAGTGTGTCTGATCAGATTGAGGGAGTCATTTTAGAATTTCCTCTTTATGAAATTTAAATTTAGCTTTCAATTTCCTAGAGTGACTATTCCAGATGGGCCAAGTGGTTCAGATAAAATAGAAACTGACCTACAATCACTCTCTCCCTTCAAGGGAAAGAGAAATAGAGCCTGGTTGAGGTTGTTTTTTATTTCTAAGGGTCTCTGCAGTGAAGTGAAATATATGCATTTTCCTTTTCATGTGGAAAAAAATGCAAGATTGAAGTATGAAACAAGATAAGTGATATGTACGCAGAGAGAAGACTTTCTTCCTAGTAGGCAGAAAGATCTAATAACAAGGTAGCTCTTCCTTCCTTCCTTCTTCTAGCCCCTCTCCACTTCTCCTTTCTGATTTTTCACTATCCAAACCCTGGGAAAGGGAAAGCTACCTATTTGGATTATAATTTGGAACCTACAACCCTCATCTTCTAGTATCCAATAGCCCAGAGTTAGATTTAGAGCCATTTTATATATCATCCCCCTTAAACTTTCAGCTCAGTGACCTTGATGTCAGACAGGATGAAGCCAGGGTGGTGAGTTGCAGCTGTTGCCTGTAATGTGATCCCATAGGGGAATGCCTGGTCCCTTGTGCAGGTTCCTATAAAAGCAACAGTACAAGGTCAAAACTCATCTCAAATATCACCTCCTTTGGGAAGCCTTCCCTGCACCCCACCCCTTCTCCTTATCCAGGGCTCCAGTGTTTCATGGTTTTTACGTCTATCACAGCATTCATCATGCTACACTATAATACCATGGTGATTTCTCTTCCTCCTCCCAAGGCTGTTAGATCTTTGAGGATGCAAACTCTTGTCTTTTATTTCTATCTTCTATGCCTACCATAAAGTCTGGCACATAACAGACTTTCAGTAAATGTTTGCTGAATAAATGTCAGATTCACTCTAACATGGTCTGTATCTGAGGGTTACCTGGAGCAGCGTAAATTTATTCTTTGTTTTCAACATTTCTATTAAAATTCAACTATCACAGAGTGAACATACTATGTTATTATCCAAGGCTTTAACACCTCCAATTTATTCATTCTTTATAAATCCTAATAAATTTTATTTAATATTTCATATTAATTTTACATTTTATTATATGTATATGAATAAAGGTTTATATAAAATAAACCAGTTATAATTAATTAGTAATTGTACCCAGCCAAGTAAAGTGTTAACTTAATCTTTCTTAATTGAACTTTTCCCCTCTTAATCTTACACTTCCTTTCTCTGCCACATTCCTATTCCATAAATTATGCCACCTCTCTCCCTCTCTATTGGCTACTCTTCAAACAACAATAAGTTCAGTCCTCCTCTATCCTAAAAGAAACTTTCTTTGACCCTTCTGTCAGCTCAGGCTACCCTCCCCTACTGTTTACCTTCCTTTTCTGACCCTTATAAACTGTAGAAGTTGATACCTATAACCCCCACTATCTTACCACCCACTCATTCCACAATCATTCTCACATCTGTCCTCTCCTTTCCAACCAATCTTTGCTATTTGACTCCTATATTATTACTCTGCTGAAACCTCGCTCTCAAAGGGGACCATAAATTCAATGGTAGATCTTAGAGATTAAGAACATAGGCTTCAGAGTTAAACATATTTGGGTTTAAGTCCAGCCTATGCCTCTTAACTAGCTATGAGGCCTTGATCAAGTTTCTTAACCTTTCTAAATTTCAGTCTCCTTATTTTTAAAATGGAGGAAATAATAGCTCCTACCTTACAGTGGTTTTGAGGATCAAATGGGACAATTCGTATAAAGTGCTTGAACACAGTATCTAGAGCACAGAAAGTGATCAAGAAGTAATAACAGTTTAACCTAGTATAAGTCCTGATTCTATTCAATTTTTATAGCATTTGACACTACAGACTAAAAACCTTTTGGCCTCCTGATCTTCCATGGCATCTACCACACTGAAAACCTCTGGTTTTCTTCGTACCAATCTAATTCTTTTTGTTTCCATTCACATTGCTGATGGTTCTTCCTGTTTCTACCCCATCAGTGTGATTGTGTCCTAAGATTCTGTTTTGCCGTATTCTTTTTTCATTGTCAATCTCTCCTTCAATGAAGATGAAAATATGGGTCTTGAATCAGGTATGAGGTTATTGCAAGTCCACAGCCACACTCATAATCTTCCCTTCTAAACTGGCTTTCCTCCTGATTTGGCTTTTTCTGTAACTGGCACCATAGATTTGGCTTTGCTGCAGTTAAACTGTAACATTTGTAACCCTCTAAACATGCCACAAGCTTTACAGTCTCTCCAGTTTTGTTCGTGTTGCTTGGTTATGAACATCCAACCCATTCTTCAAAGACCATCTTAAATATTATCCCTTCCGTGAAATGTTTCCTATCAAAATGGGTTTTTAAATAATAATTCTAGTTCTAGTACTTTTTAGCCATGATACCATGGGAAAGTTACTAAATATCTTATCTTCAATTTATTCATTCAAAACATGATAATAATTATGGTCCCTAACTGATCACATTGGTATGAGAATTAAATTAAATGACAAAAAAAAATCTTATAAAAGTGCTCTGCATGGCATTTCATAAATAATAACCTCAATAGACACTAGTAGTTATTGTTGTTTTTGCTGCTGCTGTTGGTACCGCTGCTACTACTAGTAGTAGTATTATATCTTCATTTGGAACTCCAGAGCATTTGAGTTCTGCCTCTTTTATTGAACTTTCCTAATTCCAACTTTTTCGTTAGGACTATTTATCTACATAGTTGATATCTGTCATTAACTCCCTCCAACTATTAGAATAAGAGAATAAGAACCATGTCCTTGTTATCTTACTGTGCAGGAGCTTACTATGTTTTTGTTGAATTTAAGTAAATTGAATCCTATTTCCTGCTGGTCCCTTTTGGCATTTTTTTGTCCCCTCCTCTTTTGTTCAGTTCCAAAGGAAGCAGCAGTGATTAGTGTAAGAATGTAAGACATTTCATTGTAATATTTTCCTTCTATCTTTGAATAGATTCTAGCTTTCTTTTGCTTCATCTCTCACACCAAATTGTTTGCTTAGGGATTATGCTGACTGGGGGTAAGTGGGTACAGGGCTTAGCCTGGGAGTTAATCAGAGAAATTGTAGGCCTGATTAAAGGAGGGGAAGTCTATCTTTCCTTTCTGTACTCCTTTCAGACACTATTATTTATACTCTTTTTTTGAACAAGAAAAGCCAGCCAATATTAAGTATTGATTTATTTTGGTGTATAAACACTTGGGCACTGAAAATCATATAAGAAAAGTTGAAGATACATTCTCAATCCTAAAAAGAGCTCAGTTTAGCTCTGTAAATCTTTCCTGAGCTATCACACAGAACCCTAAAATATTAAGAAAAAGAAAGAGTAAAAACTATCCTTAATAAGAGCATTATTAGAGTCAAATTTAGTCAAAATCATGAAACAAAGGCATTTGGCATACATTCATGTACTATCCCCTGGTCCCTGTATGTAACCCCTTTGTGGCCCTCTTCAATGATGGGCACCAAATGTTTTCTCCCTAGATTCAAATGCAAAACCAAGTGTCCATCTCTCATTCACATTCTGACATAAATCACTGAAAACAGCTTAGGGAGTTTCAGTGGGTGTGTGTATGTATGTGTATATTATATTTTAAACAGAAATCAAAACTTTAAGTCTAAAAAGATGTCACTGTGATGATTAGATTTTAAACATTAATCAATAGGGAAATTGGCAGCAGAAATTCTGAGACAATAAAGAAGCTTTCATAAGGCTTTTGAGTCCACATCACACAGGTTACCATTTCTGCCTACATATGATACACCATCTTACCAAACTTGCTGTCAAATTGGTATAAGGCTTAATAACAAAATTATTAATTTTTCCATTTTATCTGGAAATTTCAAGACTCAAGGTAAGCAGTTGTTCCTGTGTTCATATTCTCTGAAGATCAATAAACAAAGGGGAAACTAATACAAGATAAGCTCAACTAAGTTGATAACTAGGGGGTCACTCTGGGTTTATCATATCTTCCTGGGGGAAAAGTAAGGCAAAAAGTAATCATCAACAATCATCTTAAGTAAGGACTTAAAAATACATTTATGAAGGTGTTCATTCTTTCTTAGGCTCATAACAGGCTGCATAAAGACCTAGCTGACTTGGTTCTTGGCTGCCCCCTTTATCTATAAGGTCTCTTGGATTGAATGCCTATATGACAGTAAAAAAATGTTCAGCAAAGAATTAAATAGCAAAAATAGCAGTAGAGAAGGAGAATTGCAAGGCTGAACCCACTTGATGTATCTTCATATTTGCCCTGTAGCCTATATTTCTCTTTTTTTTTTCTCTGAGAAGTGAGAGAAGATTCCCTAACTGGGAAGAGAATGAAATGTATGAATGTGTTGATGGTACACCTTTCACAGTTGAGCATTAAGAGAAAATTCTGTGCCAAATTCCTTTTCTCAAGGAAGTAAGAGAGACAAACCTGGTTTTGTGTAAAATTTGCATAACCAGGTATGGCTGAAACTCCTCTCAGTAAGAACTGGCATGTGTAATTACGTCAGTCTGGGACCATGGCTTTCCCAACTGAGAAACTTAGCCATTTGGATTTGTGGAATCATGTCCTCTATAAACAGAAATTTTGCACATTAGATTAATAATCTTTTTTAAAGATTTTATTTTTAAGTACTCTCTACTCCCAATGTTGGGCTTGAATTCATAACTCCAAGATCAAGAGTTGTATGCTCCACCAACTGAGCCAGCCAGGTGCCCCTATACAAGTTAGATTATATGGCCTCAGTGAAGGCACATTATAATGGAAGGGTATAAGAGCCCACAACATATTAGAACTCAAGTATTAAAATTCTGTTCCATTCAGCAGAAACAAAACTGAGCTAATTAACATTTTGCTTACAATTTGGAATTATTTCCTAAAAGTGAGATATCTAAGGACAAAACAGAATGATTGTTTCCAACAATTGTTATGAAAAAAAATTATTCCAACTACCTCCTCTACTACCATCAATAAAACAATGACAACTTTGACTTTTCTCAAGGCTCTTAACAAGTCTCATTCAATACTGATAGGGTAGGAATATTAAAAATCTATGATCTCACAAGCAGACCAAATTCTGAATTCTCGTATCAATGTCAAAATCTGTCAGATGTTGAAAACCAAAATGTCTTATTCCCAGAAACATATGGAAATCTAGAGGAATGATTAACTCATTACATTTAACTAAAAAGGATTTATTGACCATTTGCTCAGCATCCAGCCCTGGATGTGGTAGAAAATGCAAAAGTATATGGCAAGGTCTTTAATATCAGGGAGTTTATGAAGACCACACCTGAACATCTTGAAGGTCAGGGGCCAGTGACTTCTTTAGTTCTGTGTGGTTGTCAATAAAGTTAAGCCATAGTAAGTTCAGAGAGGCTTAAAGCACAAGCAGAAAAAAAAAAAAAAAAAGCAAGATTGAGGGATAGTAGAAGACCTAGGAGAGTATGAAAAGACAGAAGAAAGATTGTATGAGACTGAAAAATAAAATAAGGTACAAAATATGGGGAGGTGAGGGAGACTTAGGAAAAGGAAAGGCCACGTTGGGGACTTAAAGTTTAGGCTGCCTCCCTTCTTTAATTAATAGCCACAGCAACTTTAGAAGTGTTGTATTTCTGGGGCCCTTGGATGTCTTTTTTAGTTAGGCCCCCAACTCTACGTTTTGGGTCAGGTCATGATTTCACAGTTCTTGAGATCAAGCCCCGCATTGGGCTCTGTGCTGACAGTGTGGAGCCTACTTGGGATTCTCTCTCCTCTCTCTCTGACCCGCCCCTGCTCATTCTCTCTCTCAGTCTTTCTCTCTTTCTCAAAGTGAATAAACATTTTTTTTTAAAGTGTTGTATTCTTTAAGTCAAAAGGCAAGATCCACAAGTGGATTTAACTGTGATTCTGTGCTGAAGCCAGTGGAAAGAAAGAAAAAGGACAGGGACTTTGGCATGCTCTAATCCCTTCAACTGCCTATCACAAGGTCAAGGTCTTAGAACTACCTAAGCTTGCATTGAGAATGAATCTTGCCTTCTCATTGC
Source organism: Panthera onca (assembly GCF_046562875.1). NCBI lineage: Eukaryota > Metazoa > Chordata > Mammalia > Carnivora > Felidae > Panthera > Panthera onca. Next base: position 43,459,878 of record NC_138357.1, read on the forward strand.
ATAAAACATTGAGGCTTGAATAGTGTTGGACCATCTTTTCTCTTATTAGGGAGGCTAAATTTCAGTAAGTGACTTGGCTATTATATTGCCCCTTGAGAAGCAGCTCTGGGTTTGTTTGTTTATTCATTCCTGAAATTGGATTCCGGATGCTGGAGAAAGGAGGGGCTGTTTTCTGAGGAAATTAGAGACTGTGTCAGGGCAGCATGTCCTCACCATCCTTCTCCATTTGCTGTGAAGGAGGATCAGATGGGATGATGGATAGTTGTGGTGTTCACGGATGTTGAATATGCCTTATCTGAATTCTCAGCAATTAGGGCTATTCATTTTTAACCTTTTGGCTACACTATACATTCCACCAGATGTACCAGAAGCACTGACTAAATTTGTCTTTACTTCTCTGTTGCCTCCTTTTTGCCTGAAAACTTTCCCTCAGATACAGATGTGTTCTATTTAAAAAGATTCTGTGGACACATTTCAAAGTATAGTTATGGAATACACCACTTTTTTTCTCCTTATCACAATTAGGTTTCTGTATAAAAAACGCTATGCAAATTCTTTGGGCTGCTTTTCTGGAGATACACATTTCCTTTAAAGAGTTCTTTATTCCTTTATAAGAATTCTTATTCCATAACTGGATGAGATCCTTGCATAAAATCCTTCTCAGTCTCCATTCTTCCATTCCAGACGATATAGGTAAAACACTCCCATGTCATCATACAATTGCAGAACCTCAGCCAGAGAAAACTAGAGACCATTTAGTTATCTTCATCACAGAGGTGAGGAAATCAAGACCCAGAGAGGAAATGGGATTTGCCCACATCACACAGCAATTTTATGGTAGAGCTGGGACCTTTGACTTGGACACAAGTGAAAAAAAAGTGGCATGAGAATTGTCATACTTAATATCTCTGTTTTCCTTTGTTAGGCAATTTATTCTTCTAATATTTCACTTTTCAATTTATTGAGACTTAATTCACTTATGCTTACTTTACAGACAGTTTCTTTCTTTTTTCCTCCTGAAACACAAATGAATAATCAATTTTACATTTTGGTTAAAACCTTTAAGGGCATTTGTTGAAAAGTTTTGGTTAAAACCTTTAAGGGCATTTGTTGAACGTTATACAATGTTGTTCAAAGTTACATTGTTCAATGTTGAATGTTATACAATGCCTTTCACAGTTCTTACATATAACTCATTCGATAAATAGAGAGGCAGCACAATTTAGTAAAAAAGAGCTCTGAATTTGAAGCCAGAGTTAGTTTTCATCTCAGCACTGATGTGTACTGGTTATGGGGACTTGAGTAAGTTGTTTACTATGTTGGAGCCTTATTTCTACATCTATAAAATGTAAATATTTGATTCTACCTCATGATGGTTCTGTGACAACTGAGGTAATTCATGTAGAGTGCTTGGCAGGGTATCTACACTAATAAATACTTAATAAATGGTGGCCATTCATATTACTTAGCGAAGGGGAGAGTGAATACTTGAAAGTAAGAGGTCCATTCTCACCAGGATGGTCTCAGGGAAGAGTTTAAACAAAAGGTCAAGAGGGGAAATTGAATAGTTTCCCAGCATCCCCTGGAGTTAGAGTTTGGTTAACTTTTTTTTTTTTTTTTTGCATTTACTGTTAGCTCAATGCCATTTCCAAGAATATCCTGAAATTGTCAAACTAAAAGGAACGTTAGAGATCAATTTGTTCAAACCCCTCATTTTATAGAGTTAGAAAGCAAGGCTGAGAGATAAACTGAACTCACCTTGGCTACAAATCTTGAAGTGGGACCATGCTTTGAGTGTTTAAGGATTTTTTACAATACATTTTCTGTATAATACTTCCTTCCATAAGGAACATCAGATTTCAAACATTGGCACAAAAACATACTCCAAAGCCATATCACATGATTTGAGCATTACCTAGCTATTTGGATTGGCCATGCCACTGTTTCTCTTTTTAGCATTAAAAATCAAATGGATGATAACATAATTTGGGGGTAAACTTGGAGATTTGATTCCTAAAGTGTATGTGGATGATACGTGGTGTGTGTGGGTGTGTGTATCAGGCCTTCCTGCATATATGCTCAGTGAATGAAATATGCAGAAAAGAAAAAGAAAGTCTGTCAAATAGAAGACTGAAAGTAAGTTTACCAAGTCAAAAGCAAACTGCTGTGGCAAGCTGGGCTTTATGGGGTGGGAGATAGTGGCACCTTGGAGTATCCTCTTTCTTTAGGAAAAGGAAATCTGGAGTGGAAACTGAATAGGAAAATGTGTTTTTTTAGCTCCTGACTTTTTCCATGAAATGGCTAATCTCATCTTCTGTTTCCTTGCCATGAAAGTGAAACTGCCATATGAACAAATTGTGCCATTTCAAAAGAACAGAGGGATAAAAATAAGAATCAAGCCTGGAAGCATCCTGAAACAAGGTTCAAGAAATGATTTTGTAAGTTGCCCAGTTCAGAATACAGAAGACCTGGCAGTGGAGATACTGTGGCTTTTATCCCACTGGTTTGTCTTGCCAAGGCCTGGGCCATTTCCCCCAACACAATGCAGGAAAAAAATTATCTTTGAATGGAAAGACTTTGCATTATTTAGATCACACCCTTCCACTATATCTGATACTAGTCTTTCATTGTGTCTGAGCATTTTTTTAAACATTTATTCATTTTTGAGAGTGAGAGAGACAGACCATGAGCGGGAGAGGGACAGAGAGAGAGGGAAACGCAGAATCTGAAGCAGGCTCCAGGCTCTGAGCTGTCAGCACAGAGCCCGATGCGGGGCTGGAACTCATGGACCATGAGATCATGACCTGAGCTGAAGTCAGATGCTTAACCGACTGAGCCACCCAGGCACCCCTGTGTCTGAGCAATTTTATAACTCTATGAACTATAGAAAACTGATAGCAATGCAAAATAATTTTTATCCATAAACATGTAAATTCTTCTCACTGAATGTCCAATGGTGCCCCCCATACTCTTTGAAAAAAGCCAGTTTGCCTCCATTTGTACATCTATTTCAATATTCCTAATCCATAAATATGACTCTTTTTTTCTTGAATCTGTTGTGTAATACCTCAACTATTTCCTCATTAATGAGTGAAAGTCTTTAGCATTTGTTCATTTTTATATTTGTATGAGAGTCATGATTTTACATATTTTGGTAAAATTATCTTTTAACAATAACCATGTCATGCATATAATAATCCCCTAGCCCTTGGTTATCTAGACAACATATGCAGCAGATAGCAGATTTTAAAAGTTAAGAAGGCTCTGGCTAATAATTCAGACCCTTCAGATGTAGTTATTGGCAAGTCGTGATTTCCTCAAGTTTGGTGGACTAATCTTTGTTGAGGTAGAATAATAAGCAAGCTGGGTATTTTCATTTTTGAAATGGGCTGTGAGACCAATGCACCATAGCATCAAAGCAGCTCCTGCAGAACAGCCTGCAAGCTTATTTGCAAAAGGTGCAAAAGTTACAGTCAGCACCAGGAACATGCTCCTCCTCCTTCCACCCTACCCCCTTCATCCACAGACACAGAAGCTCCAGTAAAATAAAGGATTCCACTGACATAGATAGTCTTGCCTGAACAGAAAAAGTAAACTTTCACAGAGATATTGTAGTCAAGGATTTCAGCAACTTAGGTGCCATTCCTGAACCTGCCATATGTAGAATGGCTGAGGAAAGCTGACTTTGTGAAGCCAACTAGCTTCCTTAATTATTGAATGGGATTGTGGGACACATGCTGAGAACACACTTTTGGGCCTATTCACACCCAAGCTAAAAAATGATGTGATAAAACAGTTTTCATCGGGGTTCAGGGATACATATGATTTCAAATGATGATCAGCACAACTTCTTGCCATCCAGAGAACAACCTTCTGACTTTCCAATGTTTTCAAGTAACAAAATTATCTCTTAAAGAATAGAAAGAGAACTTCAGGTTGAAAGTAGATGAGATGTGTGTGTGTGGTGGTGGGGGGGGGGGCGGTAAGGAGTAATGGGATAAGTGTTGGCCAGGTGGGGCTGGGAAACATTACAAGTATTTGTGGCTCAAATGTCAATTCCTAGAATTCCTTCCATGTTTTCTAGCTTAAAGCAGCATTGACTGACAGAATATTGCATTGGGCTTCAGGAAATATAGGTCATTCCCTTCTCTCTGCCAGTGATTACTGTGTTATAGTAGGGTAGTCACTTAGCTTCTATGGAGTTTTGATATTTTTTTAAAAAATTTTTTTAACGTGTATTTATTTTTGAGACAGAGACAGACAGAGCATGAACAGGGGAGGGGCAGAGAGAGAGGGAGACACAGAATCTGAAACAGGCTCCAGGCTCTGAGCTGTCCGCACAGAGCCGGACGCGGGGCTCGAACTCACGGACCATGAGATCATGACCTGAGCCAAAGTCGGACGCTTAACCAACCAAGCCACCCAGGCGCCCCTGGAGTTTTGATTTTTTACTTGTAAACTAGAGTTGTAAGTGTAAAATGGATAATACTTGTTCTGAACTGGGAAAAATAATCTTTAAAGGAGTAATTTAGAAGATGATGTTTAAACATAAGTCATTATGGATGATACAAGTTTTTTAAAAACTTTATTTAAATAAAGCAATAAAAGTCTCACCCAAAGTGCAGTCTTAATTTAGGAAATTAAGATTTCCTAAAAGGCTGTCAGGGCTTACAAAAAAAAAAAAAAAGCCTTTTAAAGTACATAACAGGCTTGCTTTTCAGTTAAATTCCATTAAAACAGTAATAGATAACTAGAAAGACAGTTTCTGAGATTAATTGAAAAACTGTGTCCCTCTAATTTTTATTTTGTTTTCTTGTCATTAGTCCTGCAGATTACTGCGCCAAACGTCAGACTTACTGAGTGAGAATCTTCAGTGAAAGGAGAAACAGGAGTCTGTATTCTATACAATTTCTCCAAGTGTTTCTGATGTGTACTGAAATGTGGGAACTGCTAGGCTTTGAAAACAGGAGTAATTTTAAAAACAGGTAGAGAATAATATCTCAATGTGTTTCAAATGACTATTCTGGAGAATTTTTAATTTTTGGTATATTTATTTTAAAACCTAATAAAAATTTTCACCTCTTAAGCGCAATTGCCATTGACTATGCTTATCTTTTAAATCTTCCCCCAAAACTGAAGAGTCTGAAATTTACATTCATCATGCCTGAAAAGGTATGGGTAGCCTGAAAACTACCATCACATTTACTTTCCTCTTTTTTCCATTGTTTTGGGCTAGAGAGGGAGTTCTGGGTATGTCAGTACAAGTTCCACCTGGGACCACTCTGAACTCAGATAATAGATTTAATGAGCTTGAAATGGGTTGTTGACCTTCTTCCAACTCATTAATGCCTTTGGCAGCTTTCCTTATTTCTCCCTGTCATGCTCCTTCCAAACACACCTTCTTGTGGCATTTCACTGACAAAAGGATGTGTGTACACCTCAATAATTCAAAACACCCTTTTCAAAGGCTCATCTGACACAAAAAAAGCAAGGTTTGAAAGCATTTCATTGCATCCCTGCTTTTGTCTTATGTCAGGTCGCTCCTATTCTGAAATGTATAATAGTTCAGAGGACCTGTAAGTCTGTCTAATATATTCAATAATACATGCTTTACCTGCCTGTCTTTGGACCAGCAAAGCATATGCCAGCTAAGGTTTTTAACAGAATTTAAATAAAGCACTCCTAAAGTAATGGGCTATAAATTCAGATTAACAAGCATTGACAGATTCTAACACACTGAACTTATTTTTCTCTTTTGAGCTATGATGCAGTGGAGAATATTTGAATGGCTCTCTAAACATCTGTAGGTAGTTTTTAGAAGTCTGAACTGATGTTTGAATCTGCAAGGACAATGATTTCTGCTTTTTTCTACGTATTCCAACTCACCCTGAGCTCTCTTCTCTGAAGATACTCAGAGGCAGCTCCACAGTGAATAGTTTATTGCTCTCTAATTGCTATATTGGGGGATGTTAAACTCTCAACTGTCCAGCCTGTAGGCACTTGGGGGAAATAATCTGCTTCTCCAAATAATCTGCTTCTTCTCTATCCCCCCAAACCCTTAGCACACAGTGGACAGTTAGGAAAGGTTTGATTGATTTGAGAAAAATATGCTCCAAATCATAATGTGTTGGGTAGTTAAAAGATGAAATGGAATTTTTTAAGTTGTTGTAAAGCAAATGAGTCTGGAGATGTCAGCATGCCTATTGAAATTAAATACACATAATAAGAGGTCTAGTCATTGTGGCCATATCCACAGGCAGAATTCATTGTTCCTTCTCCTGTGCTTCCACAGAATGTATTTAGCACTTTACTGATCATGCCTTGTAATATAGTTCCACACAGATCTTTCATACCCATTTGACTATGAACTTGTTGGAGTTATAGATTTGCTTACTAATCTTTAATATCTCCAGGACCTAGCACAGAGCTGGCACAAAGGAAACAATCAATTAGTATTTTGTGATACGTATGTATACATGTTTTATATATGATTCAGATTAGGACACTTCATCATTATTTTCATTAGAAAGTAAGAATGCAAATGGTTTCCTAGGCTCCTTTCAGATGCGACTACTATAGTTCCATAAATATCATATAGAAATTTAAGTTAGCAAAATTCAAATAAGACAATTGTGTCTAAATACAAGATATAAACAAGTTTTTTTTTTTTAATTCTGATGTGAAGGTTCACTCTGTGGTGACTATGTAAAAAAGACTTATTCTCTTTCCTATCATAAATAATTATCATTTATTGTCTACTGCATGTCGGGCATTGTGGCAGGTACTTTTGTACACATTAAGTATTTAATTTAATTTAATTTAATTTAATTTAATTCTCAAAACCACCTTTCTACATAAGTATAATTAGTAATATGTTTCAAATGAGAAAACTGAAGCTCAAAGAGTTTGACTTGTTGAAAATCACACAGAAAATTAGTAGCAGAGCTATCCATGGAAATTATCCTTGGTTATGAATTCATGCCATGTCAGTGTGACTCCAGAGCCTAACTTTGGGATTTGATGTTATCACTATTGGAAAAATGAGCTACCAAATGGCTAGCCTCAACTCTCTCAGTATATAGGTTCCAGCCCCATATCTAAAGATGAATGATACTAATACAAATTACCTTGAATACCATTTCCTTCCACTCTTATATAGGTGATCTCTGATTAGAAAGGGTATCTGGGGAAGACCAGAGGGCAAACACTAAGCACAAAAGGGAAACTTGAAGTGGGAGTTGTAGATACAGTTAATGGATTAGTGGAGATACTAATGAGAAGGATTTACCAGTATTCATGGATTGATTGCATGTTTGTATATAAGCCTCAGGTGAGTTATAAGAACTGGTGGGGTTCCCTTGCTGCATCTTTTTGAGCTGCCTCCTTTTAAGATACCTCTCCAAACACTGTGACTCTGCAACATTGTACCACATAGACCAAGTGGCAGCATTAGTTTGGGACAATCACTCGGCATGATACAGCCCCAGACTACCTTCAACTTCATGTGGAGCCACTCTGGTTTCTTTTCACTCTTCTCCAACCACACTGGCCTCATTTTAGGTCGTTGACTGGGTGAAGTTCTTTCCTTCTTCAGGGCCTCCAACCTGTTTTTAAGTCCTTCCTAGAATGCTCTTTCCCCACATATTCATTGGCTAACTCCAAGTCACCCTTTGAGTCTCAGCTTAAATTTCCTTCCATGAAAAGACCTTTCCTTAGGTACACATTGACCCAATTTAGAATATATTCCTCTTACTATTCTTTCTTACTGCACCCTATTCTTTTAATTCATAACCTGTTACTATTAGTCTTCATGTTTATTTTTGTCTTTGTATAATGTCTATTTTATATTTTTAATATTTATTTATGTTTGAGAGAGAGAGAGAGAGAGCACGAGCAGGGGAAAGGAAGAAAGAGAATGGGGGACAGAGGATCCAAAGCAGGCTCTGTGCTCACAGCATTGAGCCTGACATGGGGCTTGAACCCATTAAACATAAGATCATAACCTGAGCTGAAGTTTGACGCTCAACCGACTGAGCCACCCAGGCACCCCTGTTTAATGTCTATCTTTAAAACTGAACTCTGAGCTCCACAAAGATAGGGGCCATATTTTTTTAAATCATCAATTGTATTCTTAACAGATGATAGTATGATTTATTTATGACAGGTGCTCAATAAATGTTTCTTGAATAAATGAGTAAGTCACCATACTTAGGGAAGGATCTTCATGTAGTGATCAGAGACAGTAATTTTACTTAGATTCATCTAATCTATAGAGTGTCCAAGTGAAACTTCTTCCTAGAACTGGAAGAAACTGCTCCTCTGTTGTAGTTTATTAGATTACATCTGGAATATCAGGCCCACATTTAAAATTTTGAAAAAAAAAAAAAACCTAACTAATTAATTAAAATTTTGAAAAACTGAAGTGTACTCAGCAAAAGGGTACTAGAATCATTAGTGGGACAGAAAATGAACACTTATCATGCTACTACTATATCAAACACTATACTAGGTAAGTATATATTAAAATTAAATGAGTTATCATGTGTAACACATGAAGAATGATATTTAGCCCATAATATTAAATAAGGATTACCTGTCAATTCTCATAAAACCTGATAATGTGATAGTAATCACTTCCCCCCATTTTACAGTTCATATATTAGAGAGTCAGTGTTTGAACCCAGAAGTATATAATTCCAAAGAAAAGGGTACAGGTTGTAAGACAAACTCGTGAGAAACAAACAGATGTGGAAACTATGGGTTTTCAATCTTGAGAAGAGCTTTGGGGTGGTGACTGTCATAGGTGGTTGGGCAATGGTAGCTGTATTTAAAATGTAAACAACTGTCATATAGAAAATGATTAAGCCTATTCAATATTACTGAAAGGAGTAAAAGTAGTAGTGATGGTTATAGCGTTATAACCAACCCAGAAAGTAACTTTTTTAAAACTCAGCACCCTTCAAGAATGGAAAAGTCTGCTTTTGTAGGATGCAAGTTTCTTGTCACCAGACACACTTAAAAAAAGTCTAAATGGCCATTTGTTCTAGGTTCTATAGAAAGGATAATTTCAATGGTAGAGAAGCTGAAGAGATTACCTCAATGAACCCTATTTACTCTCAGATTATATAATTGAAAGATGACAAAAATATAACGACACATCCCATTTATAATACCCAGAATGAAAATGTCAGAAGACAGAAAAATTCCTGCTGAGAAATACATTCCTGCTGTTCTAGTAGTGTCAGACAGCTGCTATGTATTTAGCTATGCATTTTTTCACAGGACATGATGCTTAGCTTAATTGGTATTTTGAAAATCCTAGGCAGTCTGTATATTTCTATTATTATTATTATTATTAATTACTTATAATCATCTCGTAAAATGACATTATTTACTTTGTTACTACTGAATACATATTTAAAATATATGTAATTTTGTAAATGAATGTTTTAAAACATTTGATTGTCAAGCCATTATCAAATTTGCTATAATTGTGATTTCCTTAAAAAGGCAGAGGACTTGAAATGAGTCAAGTGGAATTTTCCAATTTGGAGAACTGTCAAAGAATCCTTACTAGAAGCATTTAACATTGCTTGGTACTAATGACAGAGGAGTGCGTACAACCAAACTAAACAAAATCATTGCTCCCACCTCCCCCACGTATATACATACATATTTAGGCCACAGGGAATACTTGGATGCTTCTTTGGAGCACTGGGTGTAGTGAATGTAGTAAGCTACACAGATGGTAAAAGTAATGGCCCTGTCAGTAGTATCTGAGGACATGTAGGAGGTAGTAGCTATAGAGAACCAGAGAATAAAGACTCTCCTCTCTGGGGATGTAACTGTAGACCAATAGTCACATTTACAGTTATCTTAAGCCAAACACCTACAATCAGTAATTGTGAAAGTTTGGCAACTGTTTTAAAAAGCACTGGGTGTTGTATGGACACCAATTTGATCATAAATTTCATATTTAAAAAAATAAAAATAAATAAATTGAACTGGGACAGATTAATAGGAGAAAATCAAATTCTGAGTCTCCCTCTCTCTCTGCCCCTCCCCCCTACTCACACTCTGCCTCTCTCCCTCAAAATAAATAAACATTAAAAAAAAGAGATAAGGGACATAGAGTAGACTTTGATCAAACAGGCCTTGCTAGGTTCCTCCCTATCTACCACCCCTAGTTAATATTGTAACGTAGTTACCTATGGTCAGAGCTCTCTTCCTGAAGAGGGTCCTCTATTTAAGTTCTTTTAGGCAGTTAGGTGGGAGGTCAAAGTTTCTTCCTCTTTTGGGCCTTGATTATTTTTAGCTTGAAATAAGCTGCATGTCAAAGTGACACATTTTGGGGTAGACTGCCCTTGGCCCCTACAGTTGCAGAATAACATAAGTGTACTTAGTTCCATTGAACTGCATGCTTAAAAATGGTTAAAATGAGCATCCAACTCTTGATTTCAGCTCAGGTCATGATCTCATGGTTGTGAGATCCAGCTCCTTGTCAGGCTCCACGAGGAGCACAGAGTCTGCTTAAGATTCTCTCTCCCTCTGCCCCTCCTCCACTGTACTCTCTCTCTCTCTCACAAAAAAAAATGGTTAAAAGGGTTAAATTTATGCATATGTTTTGTGTTAGCACAATAAAAAGTACGTGAATACAGTGCCTTTTAAATAAAAAACAGCTGTTTAAAAGAAAAAGTAGATATAGATTCTATACATGTCTTTTCCCTGTTGACTAGCATTTGTCTATCTTGTTGAAAGTTTTAGAGTTCACGTTCATCCATTCAACATTCACCAAATCCTTTACTGAGTCCTTCAGACCTTTTTTCTTTCTTTCGTTTTTTTGGAAAGGATCACATGCAAAGAAGCATCCATTTTACCTTGAAATTGTTTGAGCCTTAGTCCAAAAAAGAAAGGCCTCACTGCTGAGAGGAGACATACTTGACTAAAAACCAATGGGCTTACATGATGCCTTAAATTCACACTATTAAACATTACTTTGGCTTGAGGTTTTGAAGGTTCATTTATTAATTGAACAAATATTTGTCCTAGTAAGGGACCTTCTGAGATAAATTTGTCCATTACTAAATCTTCAGACAAGCCTCATCCAAAATGTTTCAAAACAATTTGGAGTCCTCAAAGCAAGTGTCTATGTGCTCATGATACTGCATGTATTCCTTAAATACCTGTTGAGATTAGATATATTTATGCCACATTTAGAAACCCTTTCCTGGGGAGCTAAAAAAAAGTGTCAGGAGAAGAGAAACTGCAGGTGTACCTTTATGTTAATGTCATGTTGAAGTATTTTAGACCAAATCAAATAAGTTTCTTTGCCTTTAGGAATCTCCTGGTCTTTCCAAAATGGCTAACAGAAGAACCTTTAAGCCCACTATGTGTTTGAAATCCTCAGAGGTCAATGCCATTGTTTTGATTTCATGTTGGTTGATGATTCTCATGGATGATTCTAAAGTTGATAGCTTTAGAACATGCTTGAACAGATACTTTCGAAATATCTTGTTGATTTTTAATAATCACCTTCAGCTTATTTATAAAAAAATTATTTTTGAAGTTCCTATCATTTTATTTATTTATTTTAAAATGTTTATTTATTTACTTATTGAGAGAGAGGGCATGAGAAAGGGAGGAGAGAAAGAGAGAGAGAATCCCAAGCAGGCTCCATGCTGTCAGTGCAGAACCCAATGCAGGGCTCAATCCCACAAATTTTAAGATCAGGACCTGAGCTGAAATTAAGAGTTGGAAGCTCTGGCACAAAAACAGACACTCAGATCAATGGAACAGAATAGAGAACCCAGAAATGGACCCACAAACATATGGCCAACTAATCTTTGACAAAGCAGGAAAGCATATCCAATGGAATAAAGACAGTTTCCTCATCAAGTGGTGCTGGGAAAACTGGACAGCGATATGCAGAAGAATGAACCTGGACCACTTTCTTACACCATACACAATAATAAACCCAAAATGGATGAAAGACCTCAATGTAAGACAGGAAGCCATCAAAATCCTTGAGGAGAAAGCAGGAAAAAACCTCTTTGATCTTGCCTGCAGCAACTTCTTACTCAACATGTCTCTGAAAGCAAGGGAAACAAAAAGCCAAAATGCACTACTGGGACCTGATCAAAAAAACCCAAAAAACCAAAACCAAAACCAAAACCAAAACCAAAACAAACAAACAAACAAAAAAACACTTCTGCACAGCAAAGGAAACAATCAGCAAAACTAAAAGGCAGCTGATGGAATGGGAAAAGATATTTTCAAAGGACATATCAGATAAAGGGTTAGTATCCAAAATGTATAAAGAACTTATCAAACTCAACACCCAAAAAACAAATAATCCAGTGAAGAAATGGGCAAAAGACATGAACAGACACTTCTCCAAAGAAGACATCCAGATGGCCAACCAACACATGAGAAAATGCTCAACATCATTCATTATCAGGAAAATACAAATCAAAACCACAATGAGATACCACCTCACACCTGTCAGAATGGCTAACATTAACAACTCAGGCAACAACAGATGTTGGCAAGGATGCAGAGAAAGAGGAACCGTTTTGCACTATTGGTGGGAATGCAAACTGGTTCAGCCACTCTGGAAAACAGTATGGAGGTTCCTCAAAAAACTAAAAACAGAACTATGCTCTGACCCAGCAATTTCACTACTAGGTATTTATCCAAGGGATACAGGTATGCTGCTTCAAAGGGACACATGCACCCCCATGTTTATAGCAGCACTATCAACAATAGCCAAAGTATGGAAAGTGCCCAAATGTCCATTGATGGATGAATGGATAAAGAAGATGTGGTGTGTACACACACACACAGACACACACACACACACACACACACACACACACACACACACGATGGAGTATTACTTGGCTATCAAAAATAATGAAATCTTACCATTTGCAACTACGTGGATGGAACGAGAAGGTATAATGCTAAGTGAAATTAGAGAAAGACAAATATTTGAATTCACTCATATGAGTACTTTAAGATACAAAACAGATGAACATAAGTGAAAGGAAGTAAAAATAATATAAAAACAGGGAGTTCAACAAAACCTAAGGAACTCTTAAATATGGCCAACAAACTGAAGGTTACGGGATGGGTTGTTGGAGGCGGGATGGGCTAAATGGGTAAGGGGTATTAAGGAATCTACTCCTGAAATCATTGTTGCACTATATGCTAACTACCTTGGATGTAAATTAAAAAATAAATTAAATAAAATGGTAAAAAAAAAGAGTCAGAAGCTTAACCAACTGAGCCACCCAGAAGTACCCTTCATTTTTTAAAATATAATTTATTGTCAAATTGGTTTCCATACAACAAGTACCCATCATTTTTAATGCTATACTTTTAATTGGCTTGACATTTGGAGATAGTTATATTCCCTTCTAGAAGAAATTTTTTTCCTTCTACTTAACCAAGGTCATAGGAGATGAAAGGTGATGTAATATAATAGTTAAAAGTATGAACTCTGGAATCAGATAAAGTGTGTTTGAAATCCCAGTCTGCCATTTACTAGCTGTAAGATTTACTTACAGTTTAACTTACTTAAGCATTTCTAAGCCTAGCTTTCATTATTTGTAAAATGAGGATAATAGTATTTTTTTTTTTTATGAAAATGAGATGAGGTAAGTCGTATAAAGAGCTTTAACATTGGACCTGGACATATTAGGTACTCCGTTAGTGACTGCTGTTACTTTTTTTATTATAATGCAATGTATGTGGAGGCTAAAGTGCCATGAGACCTCCTCCATTATTTATTAATTGTGTAATCTGGTCCAAATTGCTTCACTTCTCTGAATCTCAGTTTCCTCATCTGCAACATCAGGATGATAGTAATGCTTAACTATATTTTTGTAAAGAGTAAATAACATAATGAATATAAATCACTTAGCACATAGTAGGAGCTCTATAATTATTAGCTTAAAGAAAACAACAGCAAAATAAAAAATCTCTTCATTTTAATGAGACCCTTTCCTAAATGGTCTGGTTCCTGATTTTAAGTCATCTGGTTGATTAAGTATTGTATTTCTTTTTTTTTAATTTTTTAATGTTTATTTACTTTTGAGAGAGAGAGACAGAGTGTGAGCAGGAAGGGGCAGAGAGAGGAGACACAGAATCTGAAGCAGGCTCCAGGATCCGAGCTGTCAGCACAGAGCCCCCACGTGGGGCTTGAACTCACAGACCATGAGATCCTGACAGCCAAAGTCGGAAGCTTAACCCACTGAGCCACCCAGGTGCTCCATTAAGTGTTGTATTTCTACAACAGTATGAGAACTATAAGATCAACAACTACTTTTCTCTATACCTGAGCGATACAGAGACCTAGGTTCCCATATCCTAGAGAGCTAACATCATTTAGTCCCATGCCATTATGGAGATGACATCTAAATCTACATTTCCTGCCCGATTTCTCCTCTGAGTTCCAAACTCTTATATCTTCTTTACATCTATCTTCTTTACATCTCCTCCTGGAGGCTACTAGGCATTTCAAAATTAGGATGGCTTTAAAAATAAACCTTCATTAAGGAGAACCTAGATAGCTCATTCGGCTAAGCATCCAACTCTTTGTTTAGGCTCTAGATCTCATGCTCTGTGAAATTGAGCCCCACATCCAGCATGAGGCCTGCTTAGGATTCTCTCTTTCCTCTCTCTGTGCCTCTCTCTCTTTCTTTATCAAAATAAATAAATTAATTTAAAAAATAAAAATTAACCTTCATCATATAACTAGCCAAAAATCTATGGCATATCCTTTGCTCCATTGTTCCTCTAACCAGAGTCTTGAAACTACATCCAAAGCATACCTTTAATATATCTATTTCTTTCTCACCTGCTACAATTCTCAGCCAAGTCTCCTTCATCTCTCACCTGGACAACTGCTAAAAGCATCTCAATTGGTCTGACTGCCTCTATGCTTGGCCTTTATATCTGGGAAGAGCATGAGGCAGCTCTGTGCTGGCAACACAGTCCCTGAATGGGTTAAAATCTGGAGGCCATCTGCTGATACATTTGCAGTAGTTGGGACAACAAGTCCCTTGTTGAAGGGAAATGTGAACAATGCAATTCTATGTTCATCACAATAGATATACTAATTGAAAGCCCTTTCCTGGTTGGTTCCAGGAAATACATGGGTAAATCTTACTTTCCCTTACCATTCTATAACATTTATATTTTAGAAAGTTTTATGTCTTTGAATTTTCTCAGTGGCTCTGTAGCATGGGTATTTCCATCCTAATTTTTTACATTAGAAAACCGTGGATCACAGAGATTGTGATTCAAGGTCACACAGGTGAAAAGGGGATATAAATCCTTACTTTGAGTCTAAACTCCTGCATTCTTTCTACTATGCTTCACTACTTCCCTACCCAGAGACTTTTGTTGAGCGGAAAATTCCATTTCTGCTTTCCATTCACATTTCTCAGCTGAGACCTCTTGTATCCTTTTCTTCTCTACTCTTTCTGTGTAGGTGTATATGTGTGTGTGTTTGTGTGTGTGTGTGTGAGAGAGAGAGAGATTATTTTTTTATTACTAAACATGTAGGTAAAATTGACACATATATTAAGAAAAGGCAATCTCCAAAGTACTCTGGTTAATGCCTTCTTGGAAAGACATGTCTAGTTAATAGTAATTTTCAATGATATCTGTTTAAAAATCAGTTGTTCTTTATGAAAATTACCTAAAGATAACGCTTTAAATAGGTGTTTATCCATGGGGAAGTAGTTGAGACTTCATCTAATCCCTATGAGATAATCCATTAAAGAGAGCTTTAAAATGGCTTTCTATGCTAAGCACATGCTAAAGACAAGCTTCCACATTCATTAACCCTTTATTTGTTATTCACATACAGTAGGTAAGATTGGTAAGTAAGCTTCAAAGAACTTTCTCAGTGTCAAAGCCCAGAGCCTTGCCAGCTGATTTGAGAGGGTGGTCAAACCTTGTTAATTAGTCAGCCTGTCAGAAGAATTATGTGGAGTTGCAGGTAGTAGCTCATTAGCAAGAAACAGCTATTGTTAATTATGACAAGGTCAGGAAAGTAGTATCTTTCTGAATTTGAGAGGATATTAAAAATAGTGAAAGTGTCTTCGAGTAGCATGAGACTCAAGATCAAATACAGGAAAGCATGTTTGAAAAAGGAAGCTTGATGGTCTCCTATGAATTATATGATGCTCTGGGCCCAAAGAAACTAGTCCTCAGAATAGGGTAGCTGCTTCTTGCGGTGTTCAATGGCCACTCAAGGCCTTGCTCACTGGCCCCTATGATCCTCTTATTTTCAGAAGAGTATCATCTTGACTGCTTCATTAAGAACCAAAGTATGCTAGAGCCATTATTAGTTACAATCCTTTTGTAGAGTTAGCCATTCAATGTGTGTACAGAAATTTCTTGGCTCTCCACTTAAGATGGGGGAGGGAAAAAAAGAGAGGGGTTTTAAAAAGATGATGACAAAATCCCAAAGACACACATCTGCAAATAATAAAAGCTACCATTTAGTAAGTGTTTGCTGCTCCAGAAACTGTATCAGTATTTTACATACATTATCTAGTTTAATCCTCACAACAGTCTTCGCAGGTAGATAATAAAGTTATCCCCATTTTATGTATGAGAAAACAGAAAAAGAGAAGCTAGATCATTTGCCCAGGGTCACCTTCTAAGTGGCAGTGCCACTGAGATCCAGGTCTGAGTAACTCCCAAGTCCATGTCCTTAATAATTCTTAACATAATAATAAAAATAGTAATTATTATTCAGCAAGTATCCAGTTATTATTTTTGTTAATAATAACAGTACTTGTCAACATAACAACTTATTGGGTAGGACTACAAAACATGAATCTTAAAAAGTAAATTGATAAATTAGACTTGGTCAAAAGTAAAAATTTTTGCTTTTTAAAAGCTACTATTGGGGCGCCTGGGTGGCTCAGTCGGTTAAGCATCCGACTTCGGCTCGGTTCATGATCTCACGGTCCATGAGTTCGAGCCCCGCGTCGGGCTCTGTGCTGACAGCTCAGAGCCTGGAGCCTGTTTCAGATTCTGTGTCTCCCTCTCTCTCTGACCCTCCCCCGTTCATGCTGTCTCTCCCTGTCTCAAAAATAAATAAACGTTAAAAAAATTTAAAAAAATAAATAAAAAATAAAATAAAAGCTACTATTAAGAAAATGAAAAGGCAAGCCATAAGCCAGGATAAAATATTTGCAACACCTCTATCTGACAAGGGATTGTTATTCAATATATAAGAAACTCCTTCAAATCAATAACAAAGAGGCAAACCACCCAACAAAAATGCACAAAATATTTGTACACATATATCACACACACGAAAATACATTAATTCTCCTCAACTCCTGGTGGAATTGTAACATGGCATTATTTTTAAAAACAGTTTTATTGTTTCTTATAAAGGTAAATATATGTCTGTCACATTACCTAGCAATTCCATTCTTCTGTATTTACCCAAAAGCAAAAAAATAAATCCACAGAAAGAATTGTATGTGAAGATCCATAGCAGCATAATTATAATAGCCCAAAGCCAGAAAGAACTCAAATGTGCATAAGCTCTTAAAGTGATAAATCTGTATTATATTTACATGATAATAAAGAAAAGATGCTGACACACACAAAAGTGTGGATAGAGTTCATAGAATTTATGTTAAGCAAAGGAAAGAAAAACCAATGAGTATATTCTGCATGATTCCATTTACAGGAAGTTATATAATATGTAAAATGAATGGTTTAAAATGAAAAAGAAAAAAAAAATCAGTGGTTGCCTGGGGAAAGGATGAAGAAGGTGCTGGAGATTGACTACAAAAGGGCATAAAGGAACTTTTGACAGAGGCAGAAATACTTTCTACTTTAAGTGAAACATGTTAGTTTATATTTGTCAAATGTCATTAATCTGTGCAAATAAAACGTGAATTGTCTTATATATAAATTATATTTCAATAAAGAAAAAAATTAAATTATTATAAAGAAAAATTCCTTAAAATACTCTGTCTTCTTTGGAAAAGTGTCTATTCATGTCTTTTACCCATTTTTTAATTGGATTAATCATTTTTGGAGTTTGAGTTTTACAAGCACTTTATATATTTCATATACTAACCCTTTTCAGATATGTCATTTGCAAATATCCTCTCCCGTTCTGGAGGTTGCCTTTTAGTTTTTTTGATTGTTTGCTTTGCTGGGCAGAAGCTATTTATTTTGAGTATCTGCCAATAGTTTATTTTTTCTTTTGTTTCCCTTGCCTCAGGAGACATATCTAGTAAGAAGTTGCTACAGCCGATGTAAAAGAGGTTACTGTCTGTGTTCTCCTCTAGGACTTTTATGGTCTTATGTCTCACATTTAGATCTTTAATCCATTCATAATTTATTTTTGTGTATGGTTTAAGAAAGTGGTACAGTTTCTTTTCTTTTCTTTTTTTGGTATGTAGCTGTCCTGTTTTCCCAACACCATTTATTGAAGAAACTGTATTTCTCCCATTGCATATTATCTTCTGCTTTGTTGAAGACTAATTGACCATATAGTTGTGGGTTAATTTTTGGGTTTTCCATTCTGTTCTGTTGATCTATGTGTCTATTTTTGTGCCAGTACCATACTGTTTTGGTTACTATAGTTTTATAATATAACTTGAAGTCTGGAATTGTGATGCTCCTAGCTTTGCTTTTCATTTTCAAGGTTGCTTTGGCTATTTGGGGTCTTTTGTGGTTCTATACAAATTTTAGATTGTTATAGCTCTGTGACAAATGCTGTTAGTCTTTTGATAGAGACTGCATTAAAGGTGCAGATTGCTTTGGGTAGTATAGGCATTTTAAAAATATTTGTTCTTCCAATCCATCAACATGTAATGTCTTTCCATTTCTTTGTGTCCTCTTCAATTTCTTTCATCAGTGTTTTATAGTTTTCAGAGTATAGATCTTGCACCTTTTTGGCTAGGTTTATTCCTTGGTATCTTATGGGTTTTGGTGCAATTGTAAATGGGATTGATTCCTTAATTTCTCTTACTGCAGCTCCATTATTAGTGTATAGAAATGTAACAGATTTCTGTATTTAAGTTAATTTCACATCCTGCAAATTTACTGAATTCTTGTATCAGTTCTAGCAATGTTTGGTGGAGTCTATCGGGTTTTGTATACAGAGTATCATGTCATCTGCAAATAGTGAAAGTTATACTTCTGTGCTGATTTGGATGGTTAGTATCCAAATATATAAATAATTTATAAAACTCAACAGGTAAAAAATGAATAATCCAAATGAAAAAAATGGGCAGAAAACATGAATAGACATTTTTTTAAAGAAGACATTCAGGTGTCTTCTTTACAAGAAGACACATGAAAAGATGCTCAGCATCACTCATAATCAGGGAAGTGCAAATCAAAACTACAATGAGATACCACCTCACACCTGTCAGAATGGCTAAATCAATAAAAACAACAGGTGTTGGTGAAGATGCAGAGAAAGGCGAAAACTTTTATATTTTTGGTAGGAATGCAAACTGGTGCAGCCACCCTGGAAAACAGTATGGAGTTTCCTCAAATAGTTAAAAATTGAACTACCCTATGATCCAGCAATTACACTACTATGTATTTATGCAAAAAATACAAAAATACTAATTCAAAGGGATACATGCATCCCAATGTTCATAGCAGCATTATCTACAATAGCCAAGTTATGGAAACAGCCCAATGTCCATCAATAGATGAATGGATAAAGAAGAGTTGTTATATATACACAATGGAATATTACTCAGCCATAAAAATAAAGTATGAAATCTTGCCATTTGCAATGACATGGATGGGACTAGAGAGTATTATGCTAAGTGAAATAAGTCAGTCAGATAATGATAAATACCACATGATTTCACTCTTAGGTGGAATTTAAGAAACAAAACAAATTATCAATGTGAAAAAAGAGAGGCAAACCAAGAAACAGACTCTTAATTATAGAGAACATACTGATAGCTACCAGAGGGAAGGTAGGTGTAGGGAAGAGTTAAATAAGTGATGGCGAATAAGGAGTGTGATTAGCAAAGGGTCTTGTATGTAAGTGTTGAATCACTATGTTGTATACCTGATATTATACTGTATGTTAACTAACTGGAATTTACATAAAAACTTAAAAATTATACCCTGATTGAAAGAAAATTTAGCTCAATAAAATAAGCCAACAAAATATGTCACTGTTGTTAAGATGGTGTCCGAGAATCAGTCTTTTATCCGAATAACAAAATCCAACCCAACAGCTAGTAAAATACATGTAATATTAAAATGGACATGAATAGCACCTATTCTTGTCTGTACACCCATGGATTGTGCCTTCACTTTTCCCAGTCAGAGCTGTTATCAAAAGCATCCACAGGCAGGCAGAAATTTCTCCTGCAGACTGTTTCATAGGATATACAATGTCTCCCCTAATATCTATCTTATTTCTTAATGAACTCATAGGTCCCCTGGAAATTGGAGCTATCAGTGTCTCTCTGAGAATGGATCCCAAGGCATTCCATAATCAGTTTCCTCCTGGCCCTCTGGAGGCAACTAGTCCTAGATAAAAGAATACATGCAAAGGGCCTTGGTGTTACATTAGGCCAACAACCTCCATTATCCATACACAGTGTTATTTCTTTCATTCTGCACCCAGAGGCTGGGCATTGGAATTCTGACTGTCTCGGTTCATTATGAACCCTCAAACTTTCTGAAAGGGTGCTCTTAGGAGTTTAAACATGGAGTTTATTTATCTCTCCTAGTGATATCTGAACCCAGACCCCAAATTTCCCTTTGTTTCTCCCATTAAGTATTGAAGCACAGTCACAAATATCCTATCACTTTCAAAATTTGCGATACAAGCTAAACTTCAACTATGGTCCTAATTTCAAGCTCACGGTCTTTAGAGAATAAAAGAAACCCTAGGTAAAGGCATAATCAGAGTTCAGTGGGGTTGATCAATAGAATGGCATTGAACTTTATCCTTTTGACTTGCAAAGGCAACTAGAATAGAAGTTCTGTTATTCCATAGAGTATGATGTGAAAGAGCTGGGAAAACACTGTCTGAATAGTAAAGAAATATAAGAAAAATATTTTATTTTTGTATTGTACTTTTTCACATTAGTGATTGTTCCCATGACTTATATTTAGTGGCACTTTGCCAGCCAAACATTTGGAGGTTGAAAGAAAAGTAACATATTGCTTAAAAGTACAAATCCCTTATGTTTCCAGAATTTCCAAACATTCTATATTTAATCATGTCCTTGAGAGTTGGGTTATTCTAGCTTAACTGAGTAAACCTGCAATTCAGGTAGCCACTATCACATGGTGGTAGAGATATGGACTATCAAACTAAATATGGAGAAGAAACAGAGGGTTACTGGAGGGGTTGTGGAGGGGAGATGGGATAAATGGGCAAGGGGCATTAAGGAATCTACTCCTGAAATCATTGTTGCACAATATGATAACTAACTTGAGTGTAAATTAAAAAAAAATAAACTAAAAACAAAACAAAACAAAATAAAAAAAAAAACGATTCTTTCTCCTCACCTCTCAACAGACATGAATCACTAAGATAAGTCACAAGTAACCGTATCTCATTATCCTTTTCTGTCCACATACATTCCCTAACAAAAATAATTGTGAATCTGATGGCTAGATGACATGAATCTATCAAAAGGAAAATTATAAGCAAAATACCTGAAAGAAAAAGAATACCTACCACAATAAAATAGACTGTTATCAATCCTAATTAGCTTAATCAAATCATACTATACCCCCAATCTAATTAGAACTCATTTAGAGCCTTACCAGCTTTGAAAAGTTGCCCTAGGTCTTGGCCTGAGCACAAGTGTTCTTTGCCTCCTGCCTGAACTGTTGGCTCTGATTGAGGCTGTGGGCATCAAGGTTTGGCATGAAGCTGCTCACTTTAGGCACTGAAACCTCTTAATCACTTGCTAACTATAATTACTCTCTGCTAAGACCTTATCTATTCCTGACTCACAGGCTGTTCTCACTTTAATTTGAACTGGTATTCTTCCTGGACGGAGGATGGGGAGAGAACATCTTCACTGTACTCAGGTTCCACGTGCTTAAAAAAAAAGGAAAAGATAAAACTTTACAAAGATAGCAATATATACAGTGATTGTTCTCATATCAAGAAAAATGCTCCTTTGTGGAACACTTTATGATTACCCCTCTCATTTGCTCTCCCTCTCTCTGGCATTTAAAAGAATTATTGTGGCAAAGTACACGTAACATAAAATTTAGCCATTTAAAAAATGTTTATTTTTAAGAGAGAGAGAGGGGTAGTGGGGGAGGGACAGAGGATCTGAAGCAGGCTCTGTGCTGACAGAAGACAGCCCAATGTGGCCTAACTCACAAGCCATGAGATCATGACCTGAACCAAAGTCGGACACTTAACAAACTAAGCCGCCCAGGTGCCCCCGAAGTTCACTGTTTTAACTATTTTAAGTGTGTAATTCAGTGGGATTAATTACATTTACAATGTTCTGCAACTTTATCATCACCATCCATTTCCAGAACTTTTCATCCTAAAATGTATCTCTTTTAAAGAATAATAGTATTAATATTGATCTCCTTGCTTAAAACCTTCCTAATTTCTGCTCGAGTTATTTGCTGTGTACAGTTAACTGTTTTTTAAAGAGAGTTGTTCATAAGGCTCCCTACACCACTCCCCTTTTTTTATTTATAGAATATTTAACATATTTTGAACATATACAGCCAAACAAGTTTGAAGCCACTACTGACAATAGCAGTTAACTCACATAAAGGTTGTGACACAAAGGGTGTGATATTCTTTCAGCATTCAGGGGATGAGGTTTCAGACAGATCATAGAGGAGTTGAGTTTCTCCCTACTGAACTCTGCCCATATTTCAGGAAGTTGCCAGTGTGTAATTCATGGTGAATCATCAGGCTAGAATAGTAGGCATGGCACTTTTGATTTTCTTAGACATAGACATAATAAGAAAAAAAAAAAACTAGTATAGTCCACATTATATGCTCACTAGTATTGTCTTTAAAATGTTTTTAATATAATAAAATAGTTATAATCAGTAAATAAAGTAGTCATACGAATTCACATAGAACAAGTGGGAAAACATAGAAGACCATGAAAGTTTTCTTCTGCTTTGGTTATCCTACTTTTATCGACAGCTTGTTGCAGCAATTTTTTAAAAGAATTCTGGCTTTATCTATCTTAGATTAATCAGTTTTTAAACAATCACATTTCGAGACTAAAGCATCCCATTAACACTTTCTTGCACTGTACTAAAAGTCAGAAATATTTAAGTCAGAAACATGAGTTCTGTAGCCTTTTTGCTTTCTGCCTGCTAAAATAGCTCATTTCTGCTTGGCCTTCAAATCGAAGTTCTTCTTTATTTGCTCACTTGCTCTTTCCTTCATTCTCAGTTTTCAAACTGTTTATTAAACTCGAGGCATGTGTGTTCTTAGTTGTTTTAAAAATTCTCTCAGAACTGCTTTCTTTTGGTAAATGAAAATCTTTATTTGACATTTTAAAGCCTGATTACTTAAAGGAGCCATATCGTACCATTTCATAACAAAGACAATCTTGGCTTAAGTTAAATTACATGGGAAAATATCCATACCCAATGTATTGGATTTATTTGCTTTATAATTTACCTTATTCTAAAAAGGATATAGGACCAAAATATACAAATATAAATTTAGTAAACATATAATAAATTTATCATCCTGTATCCATGTGTCATAGTGCTCTCCTTAAATTAGCCATATCCTATCATTTCTTCACAGCTTAACAGTCCCTTATGAGGCTTTATCTGACTCATCCAGTTTGCAAAGGTCTCTTTCCCGGAATTCTTATAAAAGTTACACAGGCTCTTTCCCCTTTAAACCATCCTCACACTTCTGCCATAGACAACTGATCATATTATACCCTTACTAAAAGCTTCTAATAAGTCTGCTCTGCTTTGAAGATAACTGCAAAAATTTTTAGAGTAATTAAAATCCTTTATAACCTGGATCTGATCTTCTCTTGCCTCAAAACCCACCCTGGTCTATAAGTACTATCCTTTTGTAATACCACACCAACTGAGAGTCCTTAAATATGCCAAACAATTTCATACCTTTGTGTGTTGAGACATGTTTCTTCTAACTAGAATAGCATGTTTCCTTTTTATTGCCATTAAATGCCTATGAATCTTTTAACAGGTGGTCAAGAGTAACTTCCCTTATGAAAACCTATCTGACTCTCATAGGCCAAAGTACCATATTACAAAGTTTTCATAATTAAAAGAGTATGGTACTGGGATAGGGATAGATAAATATATGAATGAAACATAACAAAGCTCCCAAATGGGCTCATATATACCTACAGAATTTACTGTATGTTAAAGGAAGCATTTCAAATAAATAATGCTGGAATGATTGGTTATTTTTTTGGAAAGATGAAAGAAAAAAATATCTATATGACAGAGCATTAAAAAAAGCCAAATTGATTTTTAAAGATTCATAAATACCATTATATAAAACAGAAGTCAATATAGGAGACTTTGTGGGTTTTTTTAAGTAGGGAAGTAATCTTTTAAAAAATTAAATAAAATACTTCAATAAAATAATTGCTAAATTTAACTACACCAAATTAAAACTTCTCTATGACAAAATATTCTAAACAAGTTCAAACAAAAAGCGGTAGTCTATGTATAACTATTTGAATTATTTACAATATATAAGATGAAATATTCATATCCAGAATACATTAAGGATTCCAAAAATTCAATTAGAAAGGAACAAACTCCCCAACAGAAATGTGGGCAAAAGATATGAAAATGTCACAGAATAAAAAATACAAATGTTCAATAAACATATGAAAAGATGCTCATTCTCCAAAAGTAAATATGGAAATCCATACTTATCAATAATTGCTTTAAATGTAAATAGACTAAATGCTCCAATCAAAAGATGTAAGGTGGCCAAATGAATGAAAAAAAATGACCCGTCTATATACTGCCTACAAGAGACTTCGCATCTAAATACATACACAGACTACAAGTTAAGAGATAGAAAAAGATATTGCATGCAAATGGAATGCAAAGAAAGCTAAAGTAGCAATAGTCACATCAGGCAAAACAGACTTTAAAACGAATACTGACAAAAGACAAAGAGGGGCATTAAATTATGATGAAAGGATCAATCCAAGAAGAGAAGATAATATTTGTAAATATCTATGCAGTCAACATAAGAGCACCTTAATATATAAAACAAACACTAACAGAAAGATAGGAAAAATGGACAGTATTACAATAATAGTAGAGTATTTTATTTAGTTATTTTTTAAAGTTTATTCACTTATTTTTGAGAGAGAGGAAGAGAGAACAGGGGAGGGGCAGAGAGAGAGGGAGAGAGAGAGAATCCCTAACAGGCTCTGCACTGTCAGCTCAGAATCCAATGCGAGGTGCGAACTCACCAACTGTGAGATGACCTGAGCCGAAACTGAGTCAGACGCTTAACTGACTGAGCCACTCAGGCACCCCAATAGTAGAGTATTTTAATACTCCACTTACATGACTGGATAGATCATCCATACAGAAAATCAATAAGGAAACACTGGCTATAAATGACACATTAAATTAGATGGACTTAATACATATGTACAGAATATCTTATCCCCAAACTGCAGAATACACATTCTTTTCAAGTGCATATGGAACATTCTCCAGGATAGATCACATGTTAGGAAACAAAACAAATCTCTATAAAATCTAGAAGACCGATATCACATCAAGTATCTTTTCTGACCACAGAAGTATGAAACTAGAAATCAATTACAAGAAGAAAACGGAAACAAACAAACACAAACACATGGAAACTAAATAACATGCTACTAAGCAACCAACAAGTCAGTGAAGAAGTTAAAGAAGAAATTTAAAAATACTTTGAGACAGTAAAAATGCAAGCACAACCTTCCAAAATCTTTGGGATACAGAAAAGTTAGTTTTAAGAGCGAAGTTCTTAGTGGTATAGGACCACTTTGAGAAACAAGAAACATCCCAAATAAACTAAACTTACACCTAAAGGAACTAGAAAAAGCAGAACAAATGAAGTTCAAAGTTAGTAGAATGATGGAAATAATAAAGATCAGAGTGAAAATAAATGAAATAGAGACTAAAAGGACAATAGAAAAGATAAATTAAACTAAAATCTGTTTTTTTTGAAAGAATGAACAAAATCAAAAGCCTCTAGCCAGACTCATCAAGAAAAATGGAGACATTCCAACTAAATAAAATTACAAATGAAAGACAACTTATAACTGATACCACAGAAATACAAAGGATCATAAGAGACTACTATTAACAAGTAATGAAATTGAACTAGTAATCAAAAACCTCTCAAAATACAAAACTCCAGGATCAGACAGCTTCACAGGTAAATTCTATCAAATATTTAAAAGTGAGTTAGTACCCATCTTTCTCAGGTTATTACAAAAACTCGAAGAGGAAGTACTTTTAAACTCCTTTTACAAAGCCAGTACTACCCTGATACTAAAACCAGACAGAGAAACCACAAAAGATAAAAGAAAGAAAATTACAGGCCAATATCCCTAATGAAAATGGATGCAAAAATCCTCAACAAAATATTACCCAACTGAGATACAGTTTTTAAACCATTAGATTAACAAATAATGAATTAGTTTGGTGATACCATAAAATCCATCTCTCAGTATCTAAACTAAAAAAAAACACATGTGTGTATAAGAATGTTCATCACAGTACTATTTGAGGTAGTAATTAATTGGAGATCCTAAATGAGTATCAATAGGAAGAATAAATGAATAAATAGCAGTATGTTTATATTATGGCACAAAATGCAATTTACAAAGATGAGGTCCCAATAAAACATAGTGTTGAATGAAGCAAAAACAAACTTGCAGATATTTTTGTACAGGTGAATGCCAATTTCATAAAAAATACCTAGAAACAAAAATAATAATACATATTTTTTATCAATACATATCTATACATGTAAGTGATTAGAAAAAAGTTCTATTTTAAGGGGATGCTAACTTCACCTAAAATATACTTATGTGCTACTTATACAATTGAGAATTACAGAGTAAGAAATATATTAGGTTTCTTTGTATTTAAACATTATTCACTATGAATTGTTGCTTTTTTTGCAAGCCTAAAAGTTTCTCACTCTTACAGTTTATAACAGATTATTCAAGGCAGGGACTATACCAAAACCTGAATCTATACCCATTATCTCATTTAGCTTGCCTAACAAGAAGCTCCAGGATTAGGCAGAGGTGAGTGAGACCAAGTCATCCAAGTACAAACCTGGATCCAGCCTTTATTTTATATATATATATATATATATATATATATATATATATATATAATATTTATATATATATATATATATATATAATGATATATATATATCCTTATGGATTTTTTGCATTAATTTATCTTTTTAAAAAGACTGAATTAAATATTATTTATATTATTGATTACTGAGTTTTTTAGGTACTCCCTACATTTTGCACTCAAGATGAGTACCTTATTCATCTCTCTGTAGTGCAAACTGTGTGCAACAATACTGTGAATCTCATATCATTATATTCATTTTACAGGTGAGGAAGTTAGTCTAAGGAAACACAGCTAGTCAGCTGGTAATACAGAGTCAGGACTCAAATTCAGGCCTATTAGACTCAACACCCATGTTTACCCACTCTAAGTTTTTGAACAATTTTATTCTGTTTTATTCATTAGTTCAATGGACCTATTTTAATTTCCAATAACAATGTGTTTTATATATCTTCCATATATCTTCCTATCCTATCCAAAGATAGGTTTCACACCCTATTTGGCAACTTAGTTTTAGCCTTGGCATACAATTCATGGGAGCACTCTGTACTTTGCATTGCTCACCATCTGTCAGAGAGATTTGGAAAAAAAGTCTTGTCAGAAATAGAATATGAATCACGTGGTACCAAAGTGATCAGACCCATACTCATTAAGAGAAGAATTATAAACCTATGTAGACTTGAAGGCAGATGTATTGGTTCTACCTTATTTTTATAAAAGCGTTCTTGAAAGTAAATCATTGATTGTTCATCGTGAATTTTCATAACGATTTTGGGAAATAAACCAATGAGCATGTATTTATTAAACACAGCTCCTTTCTCAGTAGATCTCAACCAGGGGCAATAGAACTGCCCCAGGGGAATCTGGAAATGTGTAAGGATGTATTTTGGTTGTCTAAATGACAAGTTGAAAGGATTATTTGACATATTCTAAAAAAAAAAAATGAGACATTATATCTCTAGTAATGGTGGGGAGAGATTTGGAGAGTCAGGAAAGACTTCATAGAGGGGGTTTTATTGCATATAAGTATTTGGCATATTTGGATATGGAGAGAAAAACATTCTAGGCAGAGGGAAGAACTTGAAAAATTTACAAAAACAACTCACATGCATTGACTACTCACTATGTTCCAGGAACTGTTCTAAGTGTTTTATAGTTTTAACTCACTTATTCCTCATAGTAATTCTATGAGATTAGGTTAAGATCATAGAGAACTCTGATTGTCAGGCCAAAAAGTTTGGGAAATGCCACTTACTATGTTTCCATATTGTATAGCCTTAGTAATGTGCTCATTAGCACATTAAGTATTCAGAGAAATTCCAGTGGTAAAATGCCTGTTTAACACAGGCAATAGTTTAACGCAGATTCTTACAAATTAATTTGGTGGAAAAATATTTTTATCATCAAACTTTTGTCTACATTAGTGTTCCAACTAAACATGTTCTAGGAAACATTGTAGATAATGGGGAATTAAGTTGGTTGCAGGGGAAATGGAGAGGTATATATAAATCTAAAACATAATTTGAAGTTTTTAGTCATCATAGAAAGACATTCCGTTTACAAAATCATAAAATGCTGTGTTATTGGTGATATGATGACAAAGAAGTGACAATGTGTTCAGGATTTGTTCAATTAAACCATATCTAATGAATTAATCTATCTCAGCATGATCTTTTTACTTCATAGTCATTCTAGATTTCATCTATAAGAGTAAACTAAATGTATAGTTTATACCATATTTAAAAAGAAGAAGAATAAAACAATTTGTCCTACAAGATGCTAAAATGAACTAAAAAAGGTAAAATAAACAAAATAGTGTGGTATTAGTATAAAAAGTATCAGTGGATCAGAACAGATAACCCAGAGACCTACCAAAGTATATTTAAGATTTGTTTTATGTTAAATGTGGCATAATAAATCAGTAGTATATGGTCTTCAAAGTTATTTTATTAATGGTTATATAGTTACATAATTTAAATACATAGAAATTTAAAAGTTAGATTCTAACTCTACACATTATACTGAAATAAATTCCAAATGGCTTGGAAATGCTAAATGAAGAAAGGAACACATAGAACACTAAAATATAAAATAGGTGACTATTTATCAAATTGTGGTAAAAGCTGTAACTTTATGAGCATAAAATCAATAGGAAAACAGAAAGGGAAGTTTTAAATATGTTATGCTCTCATTAAAACTATAACTGTAAAAAAATCCCATTAAAATAGAAAACACAGTAAGGAGGGCCAACAAAAGCAAAAGTTGGTTTATTGAATAGTCTAACGGACTTTGCAGAGTTTTGGAATGATTAATCAAGAAAAAAGGCACAAATAAATTTTTTTTATAAATAAGAAAGGATATCTAGTTATAGATAAGTAGATGTTAAAAGATAAAAAAAATATCAGAAAGCTTAAGTTAATAAATTTGAAAACTTAGGTAAAATGGAAAAAATATATAGAAAAATAGATCTTCATAAAATTTATTCAAGAAGAAATACAGGACTACCATTGTTGTTCATGACTGAGTAACATGGCCAAACTTAACTTCTTGCCTTAAATAAGGAGATGACTGGACAAAATATATGAAATGATAGTTTTCTGACATTGGACAAGAGACAGAATAGAGCAGTGATCTCTGACAGAAGGAACAAAATGAGGTGAGCGTTATGATTGTCCCAGCTTCCTGCTTGAGGTGGGTTTTTAGGCTGCAACATAGATAAAGGGAACCCCAACAGAGACCAGTAGTTAAGGAGACAGAATTTGGAGTTTGAGGAGGCCAGAACATTTATAATTTGTGGTTTAAATACCAGAGAGAACATAGCTGTACACATACAGAGAGAATTGTGGAGATCTTCAGAGGGATACTCTGAAGACTTTGGCTGAGCACTGGCCTGGGCATGCATGGGGGAAACTTCTGAAGCCTGGAAAATAACCAACAACCATAGTAGGCAGAACAATCCTTGCAGCATACAGTAGTCAGGGTGTAGTTTGTGTTCCCCCATCCAGAGGAGAAAGATCTACTTATATACCACTTAGAGTCCCCAGAAGGTTACCACCATATTCATGAGGACAAATTAGTACTTGAAGACTAATTTAGAAGACTAAAGGCTTCTCTGGACCTCAACTAACATTTTAAGAACAATCCTCAAAAGGATAAAACTGATTCGAAGTTAACAACTGCATCCTGGAACAAAATCCAACAATATTTAAAGAAACACAGAAACTCCAATACTTAAAAACAAAGTTTTCAATGGTCAGCATTAAAGGAAGTAGGAAAATATGACCAAAACCAGAAGAAAAATCACTCAGTGGAAACATATCAAAAAACAAAGGAAATCACTGAATTAACAAAAACAGTGTAACTATCTTATAAATATACTCAATATATTTAAGATCATAGAGCATGAACATGATAAAGAACAGAAGATATATAAAAAGATACAAGTAGAAATTTTAGAAATTAAAATTACAATATCTGAAATGAGAAATAAACTGATAAGATTAATAGCCTATTAAGCACTACAAAAGAAAAAAATTGTGATTTAAAATAAAGCACACAGAAAAAAGCCTGGAAAAAAGTGAATAGATGGGTGTAATGATATAAAATATTTTACAAACATTTAATTGGAGTGCCAGGAAAGAATGAAAGAAGAAAATAACAAAAAGAAAAGGACTAAAAGTTTTCCATATTTGATGAAACCTATAATTATAATTATATTGCTGAACATTAATGATCAAGAGACACTCAAAGGAAGCTAGGGGAAAAATATACGTTCTCTAAAAAATTATGCAAGGCAGAATATAATAGAACATAATACGTATTTAAAAGGCTGATAAAAAGACTGTCAACCTAGAATTTTATAGTCAGTAAATGGTAAATATTTGAGTAAATGTATAGAATTTTCTTTTATTTGTTTTTAGAGATAACTGACTTTATAATGCAGAAAAAAACCAACAACATATTGTGGTGTTAATAAAATACCTAGAAGTAAAATATATGACAATACTGCCTTAAAGGTCAATAAGAGGAAATGGTAGAAAACAGTGTAAGTTTCTTACAATATATGAAAAGAGGTATTATTTAAGACTCCAGTAAGTTGAACGATTCTATTGGAAGTCATAAAGCAACCACTTTAAACAAAAAGCCAGTGGGAGAAATGAAATGGAATTAAAAGAATACTCAAATCTGGGGTGCCTGGGTACTTCAGTCAGTTAAGCATCTGACTCTTGATCAGGTCATGATCTCAAGGTTTTGTGAGTTTGAGCCACGCATTAGGCTGTGCGCTGACAGCCTGGAGCCTGCTTTGGTTTCTGTCTCTCCCTCTTTATGCCCTTCCCCCACTCGCTCGCTCTCTGTCTCTCTTTCTGTCTCTAAAAATAAACAAACTTAAAAAAAAGAATACTCAAATCTAAAGAAGGCCAAAAAGAGCAACCTTGGAACAACAACAACAACAACAAATCTCAAAGAAGAAACAGAGTAAAATAGTAGACTTAAATACAACCATAATCACATTAGTGTAAATAAACTAAATGTGTCTATTGAAAGGTGTAGATCATCAAACTTGATTAAAACAAGCAAGACACAACTATATTCTGTCCTCAATAAACATTCTTTAGATGAGAAGAATGAAGATAAATAAACATATTAAAAGTAAAATGATGGAAAAAGATATAGCATAAAACACTAAATAAAAGAAAGCTGCAATAGCTAAATTAATATCATACAAACTAAATGTCAGAGCAAGTCATATTCTCAGAGGTAAAGGAAGACATTTCATGACAATAAAAATAACGAATTCATCAAGACAAGAACACAATACTAAACCTGTGTTCACCAAATAATAGAGCTACAAAATACACAAAGCAAAAACAGAACTAACAGAATGAATATATAAATTCACCATTATAGTTAAAGACTTCACACTCATCTAAGTAATTGCTAGAACATGTAGATGGAAAATTAGAAATGACTTACAAGACCTGAACAACATAGTCAACTAACTTCACTCAACTGATATTTATAGAACCCCCATTCAACAGCATCATCTTCTTTACAAGAGCACAAAGAACATCCAACAAAATGAACCATTATTTGGAAATTTAACAACACCCTTCTTTTTATGAGCTATAGGTTTATGTCTTCCCCCCTCATTAATGTATTGAAGTCTTAACTCCCAATATGATATTTTGAGATGGTACCTTTGAGAGGTAATTAGGTTTAGGTAAGGTTATGAGAGTGAGGCTAAATAATGGGATTAGTGTTCTTATAAAAGGAAGAGAGACCTAAACTGTCTGTCTCTCTCTCTGTCCCTGTCTCACTCTGTCTGCCATGTTAGAACACAGGGAGAAGGCAACCATCTTCAAGCCAAAGATCTCACCAGAAACTAACTCACCTTGTAGTGATCTTGTTTTTTTCAGCCTTTAGAACCATGAGAAATAAATGTCTGTTGTTTAAGCCACCCAGCCTATAGTATTGTGTTATAGTAGCCTGAGCTGACTAAGTCACTTCTAAATAATTCATAAGCCAAAGAAAATATCAAAAGAGAAATTAGAAAATACCTTGATTTGAATAAAAATGAAAACACATATTAAAATTGTGTCATGCAACAAAAGTAGCAATTAGAGGCAGATTTATACATTAAATGTTTATATTAGTAAAGTATAAAGTTTCTAAATCAATGATTTAAGCTTCTACCTCGAGAAACTTATGAAAGAAGAAACTAAGCCTAAAATAAGCACAAGGAATTAAAGAATGAAGGAAGATATAAATGAAACAGAAATAGAGAAAATAAATTTTTAAAAGGCAATTATATTCTTTTCTTTGAAAAGATTTATATAACTCATAAAACTCTAGATAAGGTGATCATAAAAAAAAGAATGAAGACAAATTATTTTTATCAAGTATGAAAGAGAAGACATTACTAATATCCATCAGGCATTAAACAGATAATAAGAGAACATTATAAACAACTTTATGCTAATGAATGTAACAACTTAGATGAAATAGTAAAATCCCTTGAAAGATGAAAACTAACAAAGCTTTCTCTGAAGAAATAAATAGCCTGGGTATCCCTACAGCAATTAAAGAAATTCAGTTTTGAGGTAAAATCTTTCCACAAGGAAAATGTCAGACACAATCCCACTGATTAATCTTTCCTCATACCTAAGTAACAAAAAACACCAATTATGTAGAAATTCATCCAGAAAACAGAAGCGAAGGGAGAACTTCCCAACTCACTTTATGAGGTTTATATCACTGAATTTCAAAATATATTACAAGAAATTAAAAGGACACACCCAAATGGCTTAAGAAAAAAAACATAGATTTTTGACATTTAATAAACTGAATCAAGAAATTTATGAAAAATGATTACACCTCACTGATCAAGTAGGATCTAATACATGCAGTGTTATTGTAACATTGTGAAAATCAACTAATAATTTACTATATAAACAGATCAAAGTAGAAAAATAATTACAATCGTCAACAAATGCACAAAGGCTTTTGACAAAATACTAATATCTTCATGGTAAAAATACCTCAGCAAGCTAGGGAATTTCCTCATCCTGATAACTGACATCTATTAAAAATCTACAATTGATATTATACTTAACAGTAAGAGACTGAAGGCTTTGTCTCTAAGAAATTATATTTATAATAGCATTGAAATTATGACATAATTAAAGATCGTTTTAAGAAAACATGCATTAGTTTGTATACTGAACACTACAACATATGGTTGAGAGAAATTGAAGAATATCTAAATAAATGGAGAAATATACCATGTTCTTGGAATGAAAGACTTAATAGTATCAATATGTAAATATTCCCCAAATTGTTCCATAGATTAAATGGAATCCACTTTATAGCAGGTTTTTCTTATTGTATAAATTGAAAAGTTGATTCTAGAATTCGTAAGAAATGTAAACGATCAAACTCCACACCCGAAAAACAAATAACCCAGTGAAGAAATGGGCAGAAAACATGAATAGACACTTCTCTAAAGAAGACATCCAGATGGCCAACAGGCACATGAAAAGATGTTCAACGTCGCTCCTTATCAGGGAAATACAAATCAAAACCACACTCAGATATCACCTCACGCCAGTCAAAGTGGCCAAAATGAACAAATCAGGAGACTATAGATGCTGGAGAGGATGTGGAGAAACGGGAACCCTCTTGCACTGTTGGTGGGAATGCAAATTGGTGCAGCCGCTCTGGAAAGCAGTGTGGAGGTTCCTCAGAAAATTAAAAATAGACCTACCCTATGACCCAGCAGTAGCACTGCTAGGAATTTATCCAAGGGATACAGGAGTACTGATGCATAGGGGCACTTGTACCCCAATGTTTATCGCAGCACTCTCAACAATAGCCAAATTATGGGAAGAGCCTAAATGTCCATCAACTGATGAATGGATAAAGAAATTGTGGTTTATATACACAATGGAATACTACGTGGCAATGAGAAAAAACGAAATATGGCCTTTTGTAGCAACGTGGATGGAACTGGAGAGTGTGATGCTAAGTGAAATAAGCCATACAGAGAAAGACAGATACCATATGGTTTCACTCTTATGTGGATCCTGAGAAACGTAACAGAAACCCATGGGGGAGGGGAAGGAAAAAAAAAAAAAGAGATTAGAGTGGGAGATAGCCAAAGCATAAGAGACTGTTAAAAACTGAGAACAAACTGAGGGTTGATGGGGGGGTGGGAGGGAGTGCAGGGTGGGTAATGGGTATTGAGGAGGGCACCTTTTGGGATGAGCACTGGGTGTTGTGTGGAAACCAATTTGACAGTAAATTTCATATATTAAAAAATAAATTAAAAAAATAATAAAAATAAAAAAAAAGAAATGTAAACGACTTAGAAGAGCAAAAACAATTTGGTAAAATAACAAATCTGGAATATTTAAACTACTACATTTTCTATAAAGAGCTCACCAAACTCCATGCCCGAAAGACAAATAATCCAGTGACGACATGGGCAGAAAACATGAATAGACACTTCTCTAAAGAACACATCCAGACGGCCAACAGGCACATGAAAAGATGCTCAACGTCACTCCTTATCAGGGAAATACAAATCAAAACCACACTCAGATATCACCTCACGCCAGTCAGAGTGGCCAAAATGAACAAATCAGGAGACTATAGATGCTGGAGAGGATGTGGAGAAACGGGAACCCTCTTGCACTGTTGGTGGGAATGCAAATTGGTGCAGCTACTCTGGAAAACAGTGTGGAGGTTCCTCAAAAAATTAAAAATAGATCTACCCTATGACCCAGCAATAGCGCTGCTAGGAGTTTACCCAAGGGATACAGGAGTGCTGATGCATAGGGGCACATGTACCCCAATGTTTACAGCAGCACTCTCAACAATAGCCAAATTATGGAAAGAGCCTAAATGTCCATCAACTGATGAATGGATCAAGAAATTGTGATTTATATACACAATAGAATACTATGTGGCAATGAGAAAGAATGAAATATGGCCTTTTGTAGCAATGTGGATGGAATTGGAGAGTGTTATGCTAAGTGAAATAAGTCATACAGAGAAAGACAGATACCATATGTTTTCACTCTTATGTGGATCCTGAGAAACTTAACAGTAGACCATGGGGGAGGGGAAAAAAAAAAAAGAGGTTAGAGAGGGAGAGAGCCAAACCATAAGAAACTCTAAAAAACTGAGAAGAAACTGAGGGTTGATGGGGAGTGGGAGGGAGGGGGGAGTGGATGATGGGTATTGAGGAGGGCAACTTTTGGGATGAGCACTGTGTGTTGTATGGAAACCAATTTGACAATAAATTTCATATTAAAAATAAAATTAAAATTATTCACAATAATCTTTGTTATGTTTGTGAAAAATTAAACACAGCTTAAATGTTCAATAAGAGTGGAAAAATTAAATAAATTATATCATACTTAAATGGTTAAAAAAAGTCATAAATCATAATCCAATTTGCTAGTGAAGAATGTTTAACTACATGAGGAGTGTTTTTAATAAAATACTAAATAAAAGACCAAGAAACACACTCTTAATTACAGAAAACATATTGGTGGTTACTAGGGGAGAGATGGATGGAGGGATGGGTTAAATAAATGATGAGGATTAAGGAGTGCACTTGTGATGAGCACCGGGTGTTATATATAAGTAATGAATCACTAAATTCTACACCGGAAACAAATATTATTATGACACTGTATGTTAACTAACTGGAATTTAAATAAAAACTTAAAAAAAGAGGAATTATAAAATTAAATATGCAGCTAGATGTCAAGTTCATAATCTCTCTATAGTTATAATTATATATGAAAACTGGCCAGAAATACACTGAAATATTAACAACCATTATCCTCAAATAGAATTATAGGTGACTATTTTGTTATTTATCATTCCTATTCTTTCCAAATTTTCTATAATGAATGTTTGTAATGTTTACAATCGGCAAATAAGCATTTGTCAACATTTTTTTAAAGTACAGAAAGAGGGGCGCCTGTGTGGCTCAGTCGGTTAAGCATCCAACTTCGGCTCAGGTCATGATCTCACAGTTTGAGTTTGAGCCCCACGTGGGGCTCTGTGCTGACAGCTCAGTCTGGAGCCTGCTTTGGATTCTGTCTCCTCTCTCTGCCCCTCACCACTTGTGCTCTCCCCGTCTCTCAAAAAATAAATAAAAAAAATTTTTTTAAAAAGTACAGAAAGAAATCAAAATTTTAATGTTACTTTTTAGCTATGGAAAGAGAAATTGCCTGAACATAGCAGTGCTGTCATAGTCAAGGTGATTGCCCTGGGCCCTTTGTTAGGGGAAATGGGGGAT
Organism: Panthera onca; assembly: GCF_046562875.1. Classification (NCBI taxonomy): domain Eukaryota; kingdom Metazoa; phylum Chordata; class Mammalia; order Carnivora; family Felidae; genus Panthera; species Panthera onca. Next base: position 43,497,055 of record NC_138357.1, read on the forward strand.
ACATAATATTGGTACCTATACAGTTATTCATCTGGTGGACACAAGGGAAGTAAATAGCCTTTGCCAGAGTATGTCAAAAAAACAAAACAAAACATGAGGTTCACTTAACATTAGTTCTTAGATTTCCTCCTTACACCAGCGCCAAGACATAAATATTATCCAGAAATGTCCTTTTCCAAGTATATTTCTCTATATATAAACGAGGCTGCTTATTTAAAGGTTCTTTTCCAGGAAAAAAAAAAAAAAAACTAAGTAAAAGTTCTTTTCCATTTTGTTTTATTTTAGTCTTATTTCACTGGATACATATATGGGACATGGTGCAGGAAAGCACATAAGATGATTCATCATCAATGCTCCATTGGAAAACCATAATAATATCACAGATTTATCTACCAATATATCTATTGAGAATGGAGTGCAAGGATGGTTTTACCTGAACAATTTACTTGCAGCAAATAAGTTGTAAAGCAATCTGTGCTACAATATTTGAGAGAGAGAGAGAGAGCAATATGGATCTTATTAATTGGGGTGCAGGGTAAGGCAAAATAATGAGACCTGGGCTTCAAGGACTATCTTGGTCTCTTAGTTATCAACATAATAGTCTGTGGGGATACTATAACCATTCCACATCATTTATCTTAGGCTTATGAAGGGTGGCCAATATCTTGATTTGTAGCATTTTTAGCAAACTGTTGATGTTCTGAAGCAATATGGACAACTGTACAATAACAGAATGGTGTTGAATAGAGACAGAATTGAGTATTGACCTTCACATTTTCATGCTTTTGTAATCTTGAGCAAATTAATGTCCCTTTTTGAGCCTTAGTTCCTTATCTGTTATGTGGAATATTAATACCTATCATACAGATTTTTTGTGATGAGTGTGATAATAAAAAACAATTAGCTTAGCATCTGGCTCATAGTAAAGTCTCAATGCTTATAACTAATAGTAGTAAAATAAAGTAGTAGTAGAGTTGTTATTTTTATTTTTAGCCTGCTATTTCAATGATTATTAAATACAAATTACCGTATGCCATGGTGGAGGCCAGTATGCTAAATTTTCTCTGAAAAAAAAAAGTAAATGTGTTTGATTATCAGTTATCTTTTTTTTTTTAAGTTTAGGAAAAGATGCTCAACATCACTCATTATCAGGGAAATACAAATCAAAACCACAATGAGGTATCACTTCACACCTGTCAGAATGGCTAAAATTAACAACTCAAGAAACAATAGATGTTGGTGAGAATGTGAAGAAAGGGAAACCATTTCTCACTGTTGGTGGGAATGCAAACTGGTGTAGCCACTCTGGAAAACAGTATGAAGATTCCTCAAAAAATTAAAACTAGAACTACCCTACAACCCAGCAATTGCACTACCAGGAATTTATCCAAAGGCTACAGGAGTGCTGATACAAAGGGGCACATGTACCCCAATATTAATAGCAGCACTATCAACAATAGCCAAATTATGGAAAGAGCCCAAATGTCCATCAACTGATGAAGAGATAAAGAAGACACACACACACACACACACACACACACACACTGGAATACAACTTGGCGATGAAAAAGAATAAAATCTTGCCATTTGCAGCAACATGGATGGAACTAGAGAGTATTATGCTAAGCGAAATAAGTCAGTCAGAGAAAGACAGATAAACATATGATTCACTCGTATGTGGAATTTGAGAAACGTAACAGATGCACATAGGGGAAGGGCAGGAAAAATAAGATAAAAACAGAGAGGAGGCAAACCATAAGAGAATCTTAAATAAAGAGAATAAACTGAGGGTTGCTGGAAGGGAGGTGGATTGGGGTATGGGTTAAATGGGTGATGGTATTGAGGAGGGCACTTTTTGGGATGGGCACTGGGTATCATATGTAAGAGACAAGTCACCAGATTTTACTCCTGAAGCCAAGACTACACTGTATGTTAACTAACTTGAATTTAAATAAAAAAAATCGTTTAAAATATTTTTAAAAGTTTAGCCATGGTTATATTTAAACTTTTGTCTTCCTCATGTGAATTTATTTTAGGGGTTGAAAAATCACCATAGGGTTTGAATTTTTTCCTGAAAGTGAAACTAAAGCCCTTAGTATGACAAGACAAACATGAAAAGGTAGTTGGCAGGAAAAATTACTCTATTTTAGCATTCATATTCCCAAAAAGCAAGTGTAAATATAACTATCCAGTAGAAATTTTTCCCCCAGTGGAAAGCTCATCTCACAAGATTTTCAAGCTAAGCAAAAGCCAGACACATTGGCAAATACTGGGAGGCTACTGCTAACATTATTCCTGAAGGGAGAGGGATGGATAACTATACTAGTGAGAATTTCTACCCAGTGGGACTCAATTCCTGAAGAAACAGAAAGCCTCAATATAAATTGTATCTCAGTTATGGGACACTTGGGTGACTCAGTTGGTTAAGTATCTGACTCTTGACTTTGACTCAGGTCATGATCTCACCATTGTGGGATTGAACCCCATGTTGGGCTCTGCGCTGAGTGTGGAGCCTGCTTGGGAATATCACTCTCTCTTTCCCTCTGTCTCTGTCCCCCACTCATTCTCTCTATAAAAAAAATTAAAAAACGTATCTCAATTTCAAGGCTGTCCCACAACATGGACCCTGGGAGCAACACAGACTCATTATTTTATTCAATTTATTCAAGAAACATTTATTGATCACACAGATCTAGAAAGGTATTAAAGCAAGGGTCTATTTACACAGACTTTGGAAGTCGCTGATAGATTTTCAATGTTTCCTTTTAACTCTAGTGATAGGAACATATGAATTTGTCTGTTAAGTATTAGGACTAGAGTTTGGCGTTTGTTCCCTTTGTAATTATATGTGGTGCACTTTCAAGGGGTCAACAGCTTTGAAGGCATGTCACCCTATACTGAGCTCCAATAACACTTGCATCAGAATTGTCTTGGTTTTGTCTCCTTACTTTTGGTGTTTGGAATTCTAGTAAGCTAAATTAAAAAGGAAATATTTCAATTCCAGTGAGGCAGACTGTATTACTTCAGAAAGGTATAATCACTGTGATTTAAAGTGGCTTAAAATGACACATCGGACAAAGGGCTAGTATCCAAAATCTATAAAGAGCTCATCAAACTCCACACCCGAAAAACAAATAACCCAGTGAAGAAATGGGCAGAAAACATGAATAGACACTTCTCTAAAGAAGACATCCGGATGGCCAACAGGCACATGAAAAGATGTTCAACGTCGCTCCTTATCAGGGAAATACAAATCAAAACCACACTCAGATACCACCTCACGCCAGTCAGAGTGGCCAAAATGAAGAAATCAGGAGACTATAGATGCTGGAGAGGATGTGGAGAAACAGGAACCCTCTTGCACTGTTGGTGGGAATGCAAATTGGTGCAGCCACTCTGGAAAGCAGTGTGGAGGTTCCTCAGAAAATTAAAAATAGACCTACCCTATGACCCAGCAATAGCACTGCTAGGAATTTATCCAAGGGATACAGGAGTACTGATGCATAGGGGCACCTGTACCCCAATGTTTATAGCGGCACTCTCAACAATAGCCAAATTATGGAAAGAGCCTAAATGTCCATCAACTGATGAATGGATAAAGAAATTGTGGTTTATATACACAATGGAATACTACGTGGCAATGAGAAAAAATGAAATATGGCCTTTTGTAGCAACATGGATGGAACTGGAGAGTGTGATGCTAAGTGAAATAAGCCATACAGAGAAAGACAGATACCACATGGTTTCACTCTTATGTGGATCCTGAGAAACATAACAGAAACCCATGGGGGAGGGGAAGGAAAAAAAAAAAAAAAAAAGGAGGTTAGAGTGGGAGAGAGCCAAAGCATTAGAGACTGTTAAAAACTGAGAACAAACTGAGGGTTGATGGGGGGTGGGAGGGAGGGCAGGGTGGGTGATGGGTATTGAGGAGGGCACCTTTTGGGATGAGCACTGGGTGTTGTATGGAAACCAATTTGACAGTAAATTTCATATATTAAAAAATAAAAAATAAATAAATAAAAAAAAAATAAATAAATAAAAGATTCATGTATAATTAAAAAAAAAAATAAAGTGGCTTAAAGAGTAATTAAAGGTACTTATAGGAAAAATTGTCAAATGTAAATATTAAATTTATCAAACCAAGTCCTGAAAGCATGGCCTATGTCTTGTACAGCCCTTATGTTTGACATATTACTTAACCTAGATCACAGTAGGTGACTCCTCCCTTGAAAAATGCAGTTTATTTCAGGTCCTATCTCCAGTGTGAGATAATAATATATATTTACTGGTATATAAGCATGTTTATGGAAGCTGGTCAAAAGCACTTATAGCTTTTCTGCTCTTATAGATGATTATAAAGTAAGCCTTGTACAAAGAAAGTGAAAATTTTCCTACAACTGAACACATCTTGAACTCTTCAAGGCTCACATAACTTTAGAGCAATAGAAACCACATTTTTGACGCCGTCCTATGTCCTACCACAGAATGGAAAACGAGATTGGGGTTTGGTGGGAGGAGTGGAGGAATGTGGTCACTAGAGGGGAAAGTATTCTATTCTGGCACTTTAAACTTCTTCAATATAGGGTTTTGGCTGAGGGTGATAGGAGGATGAGTAAATGCCTTCTCATAGATCTGTATAGTCTGGGAAATGTGCCCTCAAGTTTGGCTGAGGAGAGATATAGCTAATATTTTAAAAATAATTTAAATCAAACACAACAGTATGTATCTAGTGCCTACTGTATGGAGAAAAAAGGGAAGCAGAAAAGATAGACTTCTTTAAAATTTTATTTATTTATTTATTTATTTATTTATTTATTTATTTTTAATTTTCTTTTTACATTTATTTATTTTTTGAGAGACATAAAGAGACAGAGCACAAGCTGGGGAGGGGCAGAGAGAAAAGGAGACACAGAATCTGAACAGGTTCCAGGCTCCGAGCTGTTGGCACAGAGCCCAACGTGGGGCTCGAACTCACAAACCGTGAGATCATGACCTGAGCCTAAGTCGGATGCTTAACCAACTGAGCCACCTAGGCGCCCCAAGATAGACTTTTTGATACAACTACAACCTAGTTAAGGTGACAAAACATACACAGATTGTGGTAAATCATCATTCGCTATGTTAATGCCATCAACATTTAGCATGAGGACAAATATGTGACTTGAGAATTTTTGGGAAGAAATTCTCTGGCTCAACCTTTTACAAATCACTCCATCATCAATATTCAATAAGAGTATCTCAGTAAGTTTTATGCACTTTTTTTCTTTGCAAATATTTCTAGAAGTAACTTTCCACTAACGTCACACAGACCCATCTAAAAAAGATTGTGGGAGTTTTCAGTCTTCAGCTTCATTGTTAGTGAAATGATCTGCCCATAGTAGGCACTTGGTTAAATTTTGTTGAATAAATGAATTGTTGGTAGTAGCCTTGTCCAAAAGAATTAATCACATAGCTGGTTTACATTACTCACTGCAATACTCTCATGGCATGTACTACCTCTGGGGCATTTCTACGGTTCTCCCCAGCAAGTCTATTTAACACGGACATAAAAGTTAAGGTCTTGTAGGTGCTGCACGTAAGTGTTCTATCACATAATTATGTCTCAGTGCCCTGACTGAACATAAGTTGCTCAAAGGAAGTGACTGGGTTGAGCCTTCTGAATACCTCCCAGATGATTTCTACCAAAATTTATGTGTAGAGTATGAGCACATTATATACTGCTGACCTATTGACCTATTAGAATTTTGGTATATATATTCAGAAGGCATAGTAATGCTAGACTGATTACTCATATACTTCTGTAATTACAATTCTAATTTTGTGCCAATGTATGATTTGGTTAATGTCTATAAGAGGGAATGTTTTAATAAATTGTACCTATTAGCATGTTGTATAGAATGCTTTTTCCGACCACATATCTAGCAATGTGTACCACGGAAGTCTCAAAATTGTACCATCTGGCACAGAGAAGAAACAGCTTAGGTTTCTCCCAAGTGTACTTAGCACTACTATTTTACTTCTCTAAACACATTAGCATAGATCTAATTGCACAGTCAAGTACCATCACAGACAGCGAAGGGACCACTCAACACTCCACACTCTGTCTTGCTATTTAGCCTCCCTCTGGACCTTCCAGTGATTCCTGTTTGATAGAAAAATAAATTAAAACATGTTCCTCTTAGTTGATTCTACTAAAGAAAGACAGCTCTGAGAAAAGGAGTATTATTGAGCTATGACTCATTCTCAGACATGTGATTATTATCTGAAGTCTGAATGTCAACTCTTTTTGGATTAGCCTGGCTGACAATGACCTGAAAGACTAGAAGATTGGACTGTTGTGTACAGATCTTGCTTGGCCTAGTACCTTGAAGCTCCAGTGGGCCTTTTCTGTATCTTCTCTCTCTCTTCCCGACAGACTCTTTCCCCTTAGCATAATAAACACACTCAGGTCTATCCCATCCTCAAGAAAGAAACACTCCCTTAATTTAAGAATCCCTCTACCTGTTGCCTTGTCCAGTCTTTTACAGAAAAATTACTTGAAATGTTAGCTTGTGTTCACTGTTATCTTTTCCTCACTTCCAAGTCACTTCTTTCACTAAGATCACCAGTGACCTCCATATTTACAAACCCAATGAATAATCTTCTGCCATGATATTACTTTATTTACTTGACATATCATAGGTGTTTGACATTCTCTCTTAAAATTTCATTTTCTCTTGGCTTTCATGATATTCTTTTTTTTCTCTTTACCCACTGGCAAATCCTTTTAATTGTCCTTCATGGTCTTCCCATTCATCTTCATGGGATGCCTCTGCAATGGTTTAAACATTGGTATTACCCCTGCTGCTCATCCTTAGCCTTCTGTTGTTCTTACTCTGTAGAATTCTTTAGAATGATTTGTTCAAAACCATGACCTAAATTTCTAACTATATCGGATGATTTCCAAGTCCATATCTCGGAATTCTTAATTATATTCTAGATTCATGCTTCAACTTAAGTAATATTTCCATCTGGATGTCTCACAAGCATATCATATTCAACATGTACAAGACCAAACCCATCTTGTTTCCCTGAAAATTTCCTCCTAGCTCTATGGTACCATGATGCATGTGGTTTTGTAAGTCAGAAATTTTAAGCCATCCCATATTCTTCCCTTTTCTTGCTACTAACACCCATTCTTTCTCCATCCACCGATTCACAAAATCATGGCATCTAACATTTGTAGCCTCAAAAGTGATCTATTTTCTTCAGAGAAATATACTTCTATCTTGACTTGTAAGAATTTTTGTTTCTAAAGTGGTGCCAAAGATAACTACCCTCCCTCCCAAATTCCTACACATTCTCTTCTTTTTTCCTTTCATAAATGATATCTGAAGTGCACTTAATATCAATAAACCAGGGCAGTTTCCAAATGCATGGTGCTGTGATCACTGCCATGTTTTCCTTCTCTACTTTTATTCACAGCCTTCCCCATTCATGTCAAATATTTTCCTTTTTGATGCAAAGCATGCACAATGGATGAAAAGTAAGTGTTTACCTGCTTAAAATTGGGAGGTAGAATTGTTGGACTCGTGAAATTTCTTCAAGCTCTCAATCTGTGATTAATCTATCATTACTATACTTAAAGATGGTAGGAAGCTGACTCTCATTTTAGGAAACCTATGAAGCCCAAAGTGCTTTAATTTGAAAGTCATCATAAAATATTTCTAATTTAGCTATGCACAAATAGTTCTGGTCCCAGAAGAGCAAATCTTACTCCCAGAAGAGCAAGTTTTGACAGATAAAAAGCTATGGGGAAGACATACTTAAATGACAACATACTGGTCATTCCTATAGAAAGAGTGTATCTGTGAAGTCAGGATAGACTAGGTTATGCCACAACAACAATCATCCAAATATCTATCTTAAAACAAACAAACAAAAAGATTTTTTTCTCATTTAGGTTTCATGTATAATATAGGTTGGTAGGGTAGAGGCTCTATCCATGGTAATCACTCAAGGAGAACCCATCCTGAAACATGCTTCCACAATCACCAAAGAAAGGTAATTGAAAGGCTGAAGCTGAGCACTGGCAATTAAATGCTTATAGGAAAAAATAATCATTTCTGCTCACATTTCAATGGCCAAAGCAAGTCATATAGCCACACCTAATTTCAACCTGGAAAGAAAGTACAATCCTATTATATGGCTGTAAGGAGAACTGAAATATTTGTGACAGCCTCAGTGACTACCACAGAGTAAAGTCTGCAAATCATGAGACAAGAGTTCTAGATTTAGTTGTACTGTTAGATATGTGACCTATAGCATTTAAACTCAATGGAATTCATAGTCTTCCATACTGGTTTGTTATGAGGATCAAAGAAGTAATAAAACAGGAAAAGTATAAACCATTAATCAAGTGTAATTTTAATTATTCATACCTTTATGATGAATCTTTTTTATCTAAAAATAGGGGCATGGATGTTTCTTAGGTAGACCGAGTATAGAAATTGAATTTGTGGGGATGTGGAACAGCAATCAAATAACAGCAAACATTTAGCGATAATTTACTATTCATAAAAATTATATACACAATTACTTCCTTAAAATCATGTGATGTTTGACTTCATAAAAAAAAATGAAAATGCTGCCAGTATAACTCTGGGGTGAGTGAAATACTCCAGAAATCAGGATCTGTGTTGAGAGAGGGCTAGATGCAATGCCAGTTGTTTCATGCATTTAACAATGGTCACAACCACTCTTGCATTCAAATAACTCCTTTTTTTAATTTTTGTAATGTTTATTTATTTTTGAGAGACAGAGACAGAGACAGAGAGTGGGGGAAGGTCAGAGAGAGAGGGAGACACAGAATCCAAAGAAGGTTCCAGGCTCTGAGCTATCAGCACAGAGCCCAATGCGGGACTGGATCTCATGGACCATGAGATGTTGACCTGAGCCGAAGTCTGACACTTAACCGACTGACCGACCCAGGTACTTCATAAATTATTTTTAAAGACAGTATCCATGCAATGCAGTAATGGAAAGTATTAATTCAATGAATCTCTGCAATTAAAATTTGGCCTTAATTGAAATTCACCCAGTTGAAATTTCCTGAAATGGCATGTATAGGGAAAGGGATAAAGAGTTTAACAAGGGAGTAGTCCAATATTTCCTTTTTGCTTCTCTGAAGGAGCCAAATAACTTGGTCTTTAAAATATGTTAAACTTCAGGGATGCCTAAAATTCTGCAATTCATATTAGTCACACCCTGTGTCAGAACAGTCTAACCTGGGTTTTATGACACGACCCATTTTCTATCACCTGCACCAGAGGTACTTTGAGTTACCTCAAAAGGTGTCATAAGATTCTAATAAGATGCTAAAGTCAAGGGGTTTTAACTTTTTTCTGATTTTATCTTTTTTTTAAATAACAGCTTTATTGAGATATAATTCACACACTTGATTTTCTTTTAACAAATCTATGCTATAGGGCACATATAAAAAAGCCAGAGAATGTCACAAAATCCAAGTTAGGGTGATAGGGAATATTGCCTGAAGAAAAAAGGGGGTAATGTCTCATGATTCATCTTCTTGAGCAATACTGTTCTTTCTGAGCAGATAGCAATAACATAAATGATGTTGTGACTACTGTGTTTATAGCTGTTTTTTATTTTTTGTCTTTCTCTGTTTCTCTGTGTGTCTGACTCTCCTTCTATCTCTTTCTCTCTCTCTCTATTTCTCTCTGTCACACACACACACATACACACACAATTTTGACAGTTTTATTATCTTCTATTTAAATTATGTTAATATGCCCTGGGGACTGATTGTAAAATCTAATACATGAGTGAAATTACTAAAGAGAAGTGACTCCATGAAAGCAACTCTATGGATTTTTTTTTCTTATTTTAGGGTTTTATCTTCCTTTGAATAATACTCTCCACAAATCTCTGGATAAATCCCATAAGCTATAGATATTTAGCAAAAATTCCCTAACAAAAAAGCATGAAATTTCTAATGCATCAATGTTACATTTAACAAAGTCTATAAAACTTTCCAGGCTAAGAAAATCCATGACAAATTGACAAATGAGATTTTATATTTTGGTCTGCCAAATTCATCCACAAGTAATGGTATGGTAGTAGATACCAAATAATTCAGAATGACATAATCCATTTCCATGGAATTAATTATTCAGATGTAAATGAATTCTTAAGAAGAAAGATAAAGATGACCCATATCTCAGAGATCTGTATAACTTTAGTAAGATGCTATTTTATGTAGCTGGAGGTCCTCTGGTCCTCTTGTATTCTTGGCATAATTCTCCAATGGGGATCTGCCTCATCTCTAATATTTAAATTACTCTGATTTTTTACTAGAACCATGGTTTACATATGTGTACTGTTTACATATGAATGGGTATGAATGTTCCCCACCTGTGTGTCAGAGTGTGGAGAATGCTCATGGCTTTCATAGTCCATGGCCCTCAAACCTGTTACTTTTCTCATAAAGCTACAGCTTTAGCCTTGAAAGAGTGTACTGTTCTGGTTTCATACTTAGTGAAGTGTTTGATTCATTGCTTTGTATTTCTTTATTTGTACTCCTCCCTTTCATCTCCTCCTTTATCTTGGAAAGCTGGTATGTTCCAAGTCCTATCTCTTAGGTGCATTTTCCCCCTAACAGTAGCTGGCCAGAAGGTTCCACTAAAAAAACAAAAAAAAAAACAAAAAACAAAAAAAAAACAAAAAAAAACTAGTTTTAAAATTGAAGTAAGCCATTTTTTCCCTCTTTATGATTGCTATCTCCATTTCTAGAACCATCCAGGTTAGATAATTTTAATTTTTTGCTGTGCTCTTTCCCTCAGTGTATGTACTCAGTCAGATCAATAAGATGATAGTTCTGGGAACATCTGCAGCAGAATAGGAGGACATTTGCAGAATGGATTATCAGAGAGATTATCTAAGATAGGTCCCTGCCTTCAGGTTGGTATGTAAATTATTTAGGTGTCAGGATTATCTTATCTCCCCTTGAAGATCTGAATAATTTCCATTCAGTTGTTTCATTCTAGTCCTTTTCCTTAGAACAGTTAAAAACTATCTTCCTTATAACACACTGAAATGTTCTTTACTATAATTTTATCCCTCTCCCTAATTTACTCTCCTACATAGATGGAAATCAAAGGTTTAAAATTCCCTCTAGAAAATCCTTCTTACACTTGCAAACATTATTTTGGCCACTCTCCAAGCCACAGCTTCTCAGGCTGTAAGTGTTTTCAGATGTCCTTAGTGTGTTGTGTTCTAGGTTTCTCAAAGCGTTTTGCAAAATTTTTGCAAGAGTTTGTCTGAAGTAAGAGGGGAAGGGCAGCCAATACTGAAAAAAGGAAAGGCGAATAAAGACAACAGATAGCTTGGGGAGGCGTATATTTTTCCAGCACTGCCATTCACCCATTAGTCAAAATCAGAAACCTGGTTATAAACTCTACTCCTCCCTCTCCTTCGTGCTACATGTACAATCAATTACCAAGCCCTGTCATACCAAAGATACTCCTATCTCTGAAGCCAAGTCTTTTACTCCTTTTCCACTATTTCTTGTCAACACCCAACCCCCACACAGAAAAATGCCCTATTTACTACTAAAGAACTACCAATAAGAGGTGTGAATGACTCACTGTGACAGCATCTTAACCATTCTCCCTATTTGCAGTATTGCCATGCAATTCATCTTTCAGACAATACCACAAAACTAGATTCCTAAAATGCAAATATGAAAATGGTTTTTCCTGCTTAAAATGGTCAGAAGGTCACAATTACTTCAGAATGAAGTCTATTGGTTTTTAATCTAATAATAGGAGACTCTACATGAGCATGATCTATCTTATTTCCTTGGCTTCAATAACTAGCATTTCTCCATTCATACCATTTGTCTCCCTCTCCTTACCCCTGCGCCACCATTGCACTGCGTTATTTGTGCTTCCTTAAACAGGCCACACACTTTCATGCCTCCATGCCTTTTCATTCATTATTTCTCTCTGTGTAGAATATTTTTCTGTCATGTCTCTGCTTTTAACTTTTTTAAACAGTATCATCTCTGTGGAACAGTCTCCAATCTACCAGGCATAGTTTTTTAAAAGCCTCTTTTAACTCTTACCTCATAATATTTCAACAATTTCTTCATACCTATATCTCCACTACTAGACTGAGAGGGACGCATCTTATGCATTTTGTATTTTCAATGCCTTGTACGGTGTCCGTGGAGTTAGTGTCCTGTAGACTTTTAGGGTAAGTGAATGGATGAAAATATTTTGAGAATCACAAGAGGGAGTTGTAACAGACAGATGGCCAAACTGGAGCATGTCCCACCATTGTACCTTGTTTGGAAGGCTGGCTTATGTCAGTTGGGAAATAGGAAACTTAAGTTGTTGAAGTTCTTTTTTATTTTTAAATGTTTATTTATTTTTGAGAGAGAGCACAGGCAGGGGGAGGGCAGAGAGAGATGGGAGACAGAGAATCCAAAGCAGGCTCCAGGCCCTGAGCTATCAGCACAGAGCCCTATGTGGGGCTTGAACTCATGAACCATGAGATCATGACCTTAGCCAAAGACAGATGCTTAACCAACTGAGCCACCCAGGTGCCCCAAGTTGTTGAAGTTCTTAATACAATCAAAAGGCATGGATACTCTGTCATTTTATCAAGAAATGGACACTATGGTCCAGTTTTCCAATTCTGGCTGATTATTAAATAATGTGGAGGCCAGGGTCCACTGTCTGAGGTAGGAAGGTAGGTAGGTAGGTAGGTAGGAAGTAGGTGGGTAGGTAAAAGCAGAAACTTAAAGCTACTTAAAAACTGAGGCCAAGAAGCACAATGAGAGAGATGGCTACATGCCAAGTACCCATTTCGGAGGTCCCACTTCTTGTCTCACTGTTTCCAAGTGACCTGTCCTCTGGAGCTTCATACTAGACATAGGTGCCAGGCTCTCTCTGGGTTGCTGCCATTAAGAATATACATGTTTTAGTTATGGAGTTGGCACTGGCTTTATTTCTCTGAGGATATTTCTGTAAACAAAGCACTTTGCTTTGTTTTCCTTTTGTCTGGCCTCTATCCATACTGGTTCCCTTTCCCCACTATTCCCATGTGAATCACTACAAACCAAGTTAGGATGGTGGATCTCAGATTCTGAAGCTGACATGACACTCTAACGATCTTCACCAGCCAAATTACTCTCCATAGATTGCTTCATTTGTGGAACATGTTCAATAATCACATTTTTCTCCTGACTACCCTACAACGTTTCCTTCTCTTTTTTTCATTGCCCCATTTCCTTTCCCTTGCTGACAGCAGGTGGTCAGTGGTATTTTTGAAAGAAAACCTGGAACCAATTCAACCCAAAACAACAAAAACTGTGCTTCAATTAACTATTACTTGACAAATATAGACTTTGACAGGAGACTAGGCTTTTTAATATTGATTGCATAAATGACCAGTGTTGGAGGTGAAGATGCAATATGGGAAAGTGGTACAGGGACTATAATATTCAGATTTGCAATTATACCAATTCAGTCCATAAAAGTCAACTCAATTCTTCTGTACTTTGTTTATAAGTGGAGATTAAAATTCCTAGAGAACATTGGCCTGGAAGATTTATGATTAAAATGGCATTGCATTCATACCCATTTTACAGATGGGCCACTGGCAAGAGGAGATGGCATAAAAGTAGTCCACCTTAGTCCCTTATAGCAAAATTGTACAATACATAACAGAACAGCATTTCTGTTTTTAGGCCCTCAAAACTTATGTACTTGTGGAAATCTCTTCAAAATCAGCTTTATTCATAATTTATTGATCTACAACTTCCAGTTCTAATTTGATTTTCAACAAAGAATAGGTTGTAAGCCCATCCGTGGCTCTATAGAGCCAAAGGTAAATTTCAATGGTTTCTTTGGTCTCTTCAGTGTGTTTTAAAAAGACTACATTTTTCTTCTAAAATGCCAATTTTCCTGCCACCTAACAAATTCACAAACACTTAGTTCTCAAGGATGTCTATTGCATCCTAGAAAGTTTTGAGAAAGTCATAGACACTTAAATAGCATTTTATAGCTTAAAAAATGGAGGCTTACAAGAGTTACCTGAAGAATACAAATGATAGAGCTAGATAATTTCCACACTGGGCCTCTCTCAGCTTCCCTTTGTGGGAAGCCACCTAAAGCATTGTTAAAAAATATAACAGGCAAGTCTCTTTGTTGCTTTGTTTGTCTAATTCTCATCAAAAATAAAAGCCTTGAGTGTGTGTGGGGGGGAAAGAGATGGGGAGGAGAGAGAAAGGCAAGACAAATCAAAGCAGGCATGGGGGGAGAGGCAACCTTGCTGCTTGTCCAGAATAATGAACAGATGAGTTGGCCCCATCTCACAAGTGATCTGATCACATCCTGGCTTCTTCACACTACACAAAGGCTATAGCACAAGACAGGCAGTGCTTCATTTGGCTTTCTTTGCTAACACTGCCCATCAGCCTATTATTATTCCCCACAGAATTACTACTGTACTATTAGAAAGGGAGAGGTCGGCAGGCAAGGCATATCTGAAGTTATTTCATTAAAGTTGACAGCTTTAAAATGTTCTGAAGAAAAAAAAAAGATGGTTATCAAACAGCTACATTCTAGTCCTCAAATTCTCAATGGGTCTTAAATTTCCCTTCATGTCTCTGCTAAGTTTACTTTGCCTTGTTGTCCTGGAGCACCTGATTTAATGACAGTAGCAGTTATAGAAGATGATACACTGCTCAAGGGCTATTTCACATATAAACACCAGGTCTTGGTCAGAAACTAGATATTACAATTCTTCAAACCCCTAAATCGTAGAAGCTCTCAAGAATCCACCTAATGATATGGGAGGAAAGGTTGATGATAAAGATGCCATTAAATGTTTCTTAAGCCACTGTTAGTCCTCTGGTTCTTCAAACCTATTAAGTTGTGATTTTGCTGTCTCTCCCTCTTTCTCCCTTTGTCTCTATGTTTTTTCTCTCTAGATGTCCTTGTACTTCTTTTTTTCCCCTCTCTGGAGACAGCATGATATATTAGAAACAGCACAGGCCTTGGTGATAGACTGACTCAAATTTATAATCTTATCTTTTGTGGCTGTGAGATCTTAGGCAGTTTTCTTAGCCACTCTGTACCTCAATTTTCTCATCTGCAAAATAAATATGCTTATGAATATCTCAGAGTTTTGTTGAAATAATTAAATGAGATTATATATAGAAAATACCGTAGGGATAGAAAATACATGAATACTAGCCATCTTATTCTCCCTTCTCTTTCTGTGCTGTCAGGTACTTCCTTTACTAGCCTGTTTTCTGCATAGTCCCATTGGTGCCCACAGGGTTAATGAGATAGTGGGCACAGCCCTTTTCCTTTACACAGAATCTGAAATTCCAAGTGTCACAGTATCCCACAGGTGGAATTTGGTGCCAGACTGCTTGAATTCAAAGCCTAGTTCTGACTCTTACTATCTATTTCCTTGGGCAAGTTACTTAAATTCTCTCAGGCCTAATTTCCCTATTCTTAAAACAAGAATAATAACGGTCCTGCCTCACAGGATTTTGGTGAAGTAGTTAATTCATGTGGTTGTCACATAATAGGTGTTCAATAAATGTTCATTGTTAAAAATAAAATTTTACGTTCTCAGAGAGGCCTTCCCTGACTACCTTATTTAAAATTGTAGCCATTAGGGGCGTCTGGGTGGCTCAGTCGGTTGAGCGTCCGACTTCAGCTCAGGTTGTGGTGATCTCACGGTTTGTGAGTTCGAGCCCCGCGTCAGGCTATGGGCTGGTGGCTCAGAGCCTGGAGCCTGCTTCCGATTCTGTGTCTCCCTCTCTCTCTGCCCCTCCCCCACTCATGCTCTGTCTCTCTCTGTCTCAAAAATAAACATTAAAAAAAAATTAAAAAATAAAATTGTAGCCATTAAAAATAAAATAAAATTGTAGCTATTACTCTTACTCTCTTTTACTTTATCCTGCTTCATTTTTATTCTTAAAAATTATCACCTTCTGACAAAATACATATTTATCTGTTTGTGTATTTGCTTATTTTTGTCTTGCTCCCTCTGCCACTAGAATATTATCTCCATGAAAGCAAGCTCTTTAATTTTCTGTAATCCCCAACACCAAGAATAGTGCTTGGACCATAGTAAACACAAAATTAACATTCAGTAATGGGATGAATGTATTCTACCTAAAGCATTCCAATGAGAGGAGAATCTCAGCTCTTTCAGGATGAGGGAGGTTACGACATGAGTGTGGGAGCCTTCCTATTGTTTACTGACCCTCTTTGTAGGAAGAGCATCCTGAAAGCTAAACTAAGCCCTCGGGATGACTAGAACACTTGACTATTTCTCTTTAGCATAGGCATAAACTCTTGCTTATCTTGTATCCTGGCTATGAGGCTTGTAATTAGTTTCCTTAAGATGTTCCATATGATGTAGCTCTTTTTAAAAAAATAATTCTGCTTAAATTTTATTTAAATTCTAAATTTTCTTCCCAGGTCCCAAGATTTTGAGTAGTTTAACACCTTAATAGAGTAACCCTGAATCTCAAATCCCATATTTTCCCTTTTACAAGTACAGTATCAAAGCAGATATGACAGATTAGTGAGAGTCAAAGCAACTCTATGTATAATGGTAGTGGGGAGCAGGAGGGCTTCAAACCAAGTGCCTCCAGCCATCTCCATTTCCCCTGTCTACTTGTAAATCATAGGATCAGTAAAATGCTATTCATAGTCAGCTTGTTTTCTACTTGAACCCTGGGATCTTCTGTTGATTTTGTACCTGACTGGGTATTGTCAATTTAGTATTTGTGACTCTTTCCCCTCTTCTGATATGAAACCCTGCATTGTCCCTAAAGCTTCCCTTCTTCTTATTTCTGCATAGCACTATTATTTTCAAGTAATATATTATAGCAAAGGTCAAGAAAGGCTTGGACATTAGACATTAGCACAGGGAAAATCCAGGCTGTTGTGCTGTGGCAAAATGAACCAGAAGCACTCTATCTACTAAATTATGAGAGGAAATAGCTCTGAGCTCTAACATTACTCATATACGCTTTATATGCATAACCTGCAAATGGCAGTAATGAATATCACTTTTCCTATTGACAAATATTGATTCCTCTCTGCTGGTGGGAATATCAAGTCAATTTGGATTTGATAACTACTAGCTGTGACTTATTAAGAGGCTACATGCCCCTCAGCATGTATGGTTGCTTGGGTAGTTCCCATTCTTGCCCACCTACCAATTCTAGGCCAGGGATTTCAAAGCAAATATGGATCAAAGAAGATTTCTGCCAGCACTTCTTCACTTTAGATCTTACTCCTAAAGTGAATCTAAATCTGAAGGTGAGCTGTGAGCAAAATTTACTTGGCCACATCCTTACTAACACTTAGCAAGCATATCTCAGTAACCATATGGTATGAGGGTATTCCATCTTGTGAGTACTGTAATACCCCAAAACTATTCTAAGGGTCCATGCTGTGTGGGTCATTTTATAGGTAAGGCATTCTGCTACCAACATTTTTCTGGAGAATAATATTTCTTTGTAGGGTTTAAGTCTGACCTGATTTAGGGTTAATGAATCCTATGGCTCAAAGTGAATTATGAGAAAATAAATTCCATGATGTCATAGATCTGCCATGCAAATAAAAAGCAGCCTACTTAGGTGAAGGATGAAAGGGAATAAAGCCTAGGGACCTAAGGAGTACCTGCTAATGAAAACTAGGCAGCTTACCTATGGACTCTCCCCTTTTTAAAAAAAAAAAAATATTATGGGTATTGAGGAAGGCACCTTTTGGGATGAGCACTGGGTGTTGTATGCAAAACAATTTGACAATAAATTTCATATTAAAAAATAAAAAAATATATATATTATATGTGAGAGAGAGAGGGACTGGGAATCTTAAGCAGGCTTCACGCTCCTGCTTGCATGGCTCCATCCCAGGACCCTGGGATCATGACCTGAGCCAAAATCGAGGCATATGCTCAGCCGACAGAGCCACCCAGGCACCCTTCTACTACTTTATATTTCAGTTTCTCTTGTTTGATTTCATGGAGAATAGGTTTATGGTGGTATCTTTACATTATTTTCTTTCATAGTTGTTGGTTTTGTGATTGCAATGTAAGAGGAGGGAGAAGAATAAATGGGTAAAATGTCCATAAATGAGAGGGACAAAATTTTGTCCTCTTTTTTACAGGTTATCAAAATGACATTTGGAAAAGAAAAAACTGTTTCCTTACATAGAGTAGGATAGAGAATATAGCATATACATTTGATTAACAGACATTGTACTTCATCAAATGCATGGTCTTCAGGAAGCACTGTGAAGTCAGTAAGATTTATCTTCATACAGACTGTCTTTCACATATTATCCTCTCTGGAGTCTATACTCCATGTTTACTCTCTGGGTTTGCCTTTCTCCTGCTTTTTTCCTATCAAAACTTGCTCCATTCAATTCTCACTCAGCTGTAGACAACTGTAAGTGTATGACATGTTACCTTTTCCGGGAACTCTTTTTTGTAAAGACCAAACAAGTTAAGTGAAAAGAGACATCTCTGAGATGAAAATCCAGGTATCCATCCAATAGCTGAAGGAAGACTGGGATGCATATATTGACCACAAATGAGTATCAGTATCTTCCCAGCTCCCTTGAAATTCTACCATAGAGTATATCTTACCCTAAGTTGGCCTGACTTGAAACACTTGTCTTAATACAGATTCCTAAGGAAGTTTCCTTCTTTAAACATGTGGTAGAGATCTCAGCTTGAGTCTTGTTATGTCCATTGCTAGAATTCAGGCAGATCAGGATGATCATAGTAAACTAGTAGAGTTAATTTGCTTGAGGGCTGAAAAAAGAGGGAGGGTTTTGTCCATGTTTTGCACAGGTCACTGAGGAAATAAAGGGAAATGGAAGGGCCAAGATGGTGTCTAGTGTCCCACCCAGTCTCAAGGATTGGAATCTTCCATGGAGAGCAAGACTTAAGACAGAAAGCAAAGCAGTTATTTTTTACAATAGCAAAATAGAAAGATACTAACACAAGCAATACTGCTTCCAGATGAAAGTGCTAGATTGGGGGTAGAATAATACTCTCTTCATTTTACCCAGAGTAGATGAAGCCTGGAAATACCCTAAGTGTTATTTTGGCTTCTCACAAGGTTTGTTACCTTGGAGAACACAAGAAGAGATTACCCTAAACAAGAAAGCATGGTCTCACAAGAGAGCATGACAGCAATGACATCAAAGTGACATTTCCCCTGAAGTGGATGAATATGAAAATACAATTTGTGAGCACAGGTGAGAAACTTCTTGGGGTTTTCCTACATAACTGGGTGACACTTTGGGGGAGAGAATCAAGGAATCCTCAAATATGCAAGTGGAAATTATAAGGCAGTGATACGGGAGTTATTCACATTGCATATATAAAGCTATCTCTACTAACTCAGAACTTTTCAGGTGTGTATCTGAGTTTTGTTTTTCTATTTTTAAATAATGGAAATAGCTTTCTGCTGCAGAATCTACAACCTTTCAATGGATCTCCCCTTTGGTTAAGAGTACACATCTGTGTCAGAGCTATTCTGGTGGAAAAGCATAAAGCTAACTGGCCCTTATAAGGCTCAAACCCACAGCCTTGACCTCATTAGCATGTTCTAACCATCTGAATTAACTGACCATGATCCTGGTAAATATTTTCTTTCTGAACTCTAGAAACTCAACAATTTCAGCAACGTAATAAAGATAAGTTGGGTTATAAGTAAAAATTAGAAGACTCTTTGAGTCAACGGCTTTAGGCTTAGAAGAGGCAATGTGAACCAAAGATAAATGTCTGCTTGGGGTAGGGATTAAAAACTGTGCCAAGAAATAAAGTGGAACATATACCCAGGGAATGAAAAAAAAAACATGTAACAAAACTTGAGGTAAACAGCTTTAATTAAAACATAGACTTCATAAATCCATTTTCTGTGATTATTTGTTATTATTCTTAGGAACTGATTAAGCCATAGCAGATGTCATTAATACACAAATCTCATTACACATGTAAAATGTGTTCAGTACATAGAAGAAGACCATGATTAAAACATTTTTGCAAGATACTCCTAACTACTTCCTACTTGATTTGAAAGGAAAATTTTATTTTAGATTTCTGAAACTGCATAAAGTTTGAGTCAAATCTTGAGTCACTTTCTGGGAAATTATGAAACCAAATTGAGGTTGTCCTTTTTATTCAGATGGATAAATATTCATTGAGTGTTAATATATGCAGAGCATTCAGAACAAAAAATAATAATTATTTAACCAAGTTGGCCTTTGCTTTAAGGAATAAAGAGGGCAAAAATGTGAGAGTGGAGTGGGTGGAAAGAATCATTCCCTTTTGTCCAATCTGGAAGCTGCTTTACCTAGACAATAGTCTGAATTGAAGGTAGCAGAAAAGGAAGATTGTGAGATATGTGTTTTTTGTTTAAAGCTAATTTAAAACTATTACCTAGGTAGTGTTTATCATGGGCCAAGCATACTAAATAATTTGTATATGTTCACTTGCTACCACAACCCTGCAAGACATGTACTGCTATATCCCCATTTTAGAGTAAAATAAACTGAGACAAAAGATAGATATAGATATATAGACATAGATATAGATATAGATATAGATATAGGTATAGATATAGATAATGGAATACTATTCGGTCATAAAAAGAGTGAAATATTGCCATTTGCAAAGACATGGATGGAGCTAGAGAGTATAATTCCAAGCGAAATAAGTAAATAAGTCAGTCAGAGAAAGACAAATACCATATGATTTCACTTGTATGTGGAATTTAAGAAACAAAACAAATGAGCAGAGAGAGAGAGAGAGAGAGAGAGAGAGAAGCAAACCAAGGAACAGACTCTTAACCATAGAGAGCAAACTGATGGCTGACAGAGGGGAGGTGGGTGGGGGGATGGGTTTAAATAGGTGATGGGAATGAAGGTGTGCAGTTGTGATGATAACTGGGTGATGTAGGAAGTGTTGAATCACTATATTGTACAACTGAAACTAATATGAAACTGTATGTTAATGAACTGGAATTTAAATAAAAACGTAAAAAAAAAGGAAGTGACAAGACTTGACCAAAGTCACAGGACCAGTAAGTGGTAGAACAGGGATTTGGGTCCAGGCACTTTGATCCCAGAGTCTATATTCTTAACTACCACACCATGCTCTCAGTATAGGTATTTGGGGGTGTGACTCCTTTAATATTCAGAATTCCTTTACCAGTTTGAATGAGAAAATATCTTTAATAAGTACACATATTAAATAAAATATAAAGACATTCCAAAGACAGTGGTATGCATGCTTTCTTTTTAATTTGTGAGACAAATAAAGACAGTGCAGATTATTAGCAAGTCAAAAGTTTTATAGAGTGGACAAAAATTTCTATGATAACATAACATTTTCCCAATGTCATAAACTATTTAAAATGATATGAATTGCCAACTAGAATCTTTTTTATTGCAGGGTTGGAGGGAAGAGCTACTCTTCCAAACTCTTATTTAGCATTGAGATAAACCTCATATAAGTTTCAATAACATAAAAATAGGAAATTATGTTAACATTTGGGATTGTTATCCAGGATAAAATTAAGAAGGGGGTCCTTTGTATTAGTCCCTTTATATTTCAGGAAAAGGGAATAGTATGAAAATTGCAAAGGAACAGTACAATTTGTTGCCCAAATTAATGGTACTTTAAAGACATAATTTTTTAATTAACAGAGACATAAGCATCAAGAAACAGTTTCTGTTCCCAATAAAGCTGCTAACATTTGTATTTATGGAAAAGTACATAGATTCCTGGTATTTCTTTTGGAATCTGGCAGAATTTAATATTTGTGTCAAAAAATATTACTTCTTTTAAGATCTCCGGGAAAAAAATTGCTGGCTAGGATTACATTGTATTATTCCAGTGTCTCTCTTTATTTCATCTAATAGGCTTTGGGGAAATGGTCTCTCATCTCTTTGGAAATATGAGAGCTCACCAGTAACAGCAATGCTAGGGAATATGAGGACTGCTAACAGAAGATCCAAGTTAGAACATCTGCAGGACAGGTCTCTAAATCTTCTCTAAGCCAGAGCCCATAGTATGATATGATTTGCTTTTCTAAACTGCTAAGAAAAGACTTTCAACTTCAGACAACCATATGATAAACAAATATATTCCCATGTAAGAGATCAAAAGGAAATTTTATATAAACCTATATTTTGTAGCAATATGGCAGAAAGGTCATATGAAGCAGACCACTCTGTTGTATATTTTTCTGGTTCTCTAAAGTAAAGAGAGATTTAGTATTAAAGAGAGTTTTGCGTTTAATGTTTCATTATTGTTACCTAATTTATTTTCTGTATTTGTTTCAATAATATTTTGTTAGCAAATTAATTATTTCAAATGTGATTTTGATGTCTATAAAAGAGCTGAGTAAATCTTCCATTAAACATTTATAACATGTGGTATATAAAATAAAAACTAAAAAAAAGATTGAACCTTTTCTAGAAAATACTAATCACCAGGGCGGTCACATATATGTCCTCAAATTTAAACAACTTTTGAGATTAAAATTCTTTGTGTACCATAATATTTATCAATAAAGATCACTATGCAAACAAAGGGTTTAAGGAGATGTAGTAATTCATATGCAACTTGGATGGGATAATGGCATTTGGGGTGGTATGATGGTGTTAGGGATGCTATGATGGTGTTGGAGGCAGGCAGGTTGTGCTATTTTTATCAAGAAAGTCAAGGGGTGCCTGGGTGGCTCAGTTGGTTGAGCATCAGACTTTTGATTTCAGCTCTAATCATGATCCCAGGGTTGTGGGATGGAACCCCACATCTGGCTCTGTGCTAAATGCAGAGTCTCTTTCTCCCTCTGTCTCTCTCCCCTGTGACTCATGCCCTGTTTTCACTCTCTCTCTAAAAAAAACATCAAGAGAAAAGAGCAGCTTGGATTAAAGGCTCAAGAGATGAGTTTTGTGTTCTAATTCCATTTATTGATTGCTGGATGACCTTGAATTGATGTCTTATGACTATCAGCTACCCTATAGGGAAAACACACTAAATGGGGGTACTATCAAGTAGTTGTGGATAAGTCATTATTTTAAATTACTTTTCTAAAAAAGGCATCACCAGCATGCAACAAAAGCCTAACAAAACATTTTCAGATAGGCCAAGGACACAAGCAGGTATACATCATTTCTGGTAATGTCCCCCTATGGCATGACAAAATTTGACAATGTGAATGCAGTAGTCATTAATTTCATTAACTCTTTTATGTAAAGCACAGTCCTAAATTGGGGTGGGGTATATGGTGGATAATGCCTCTGGGTTAAAGAATGAAAAACTAAATGACTAACATAATCTTGGCCCGTTTGATCACTTCTTTGCAAAGGCCTCTGAAGTCCAAAAGATTTTACTGATCACTGACTACTAAAGGTGCATTATGCAAATTAGAGATGAATAAAATAAGACCTACATTTCAAGTTCACAATGTTATGAGGCATGCGCTTTAAAAGAGGAGAAAAATGTCTTGGTCTCCATCTGGAACTCCCAATAATCTTTTAGACAAAATAACAAGTTATAAATGTTTGGTTACCCATTGAAGACAACTGAATATATCTGTAATTTAAAGTTTAATCTTAAACCTTTTCTTTCAAGCTAAAGCCTCAATAACATCACTGTATGGTGTGGGTTGGGGTGGGCAGGGAAAGGAATATATAAAAACAAACTACAAGATACTATTATTATCTGAAATACACTTTGATCAAACTGGGACTGGTTATGGACCAGATTTCATGCTAAGCCATAGAGGAAAGCCATCTCAGAAGTATGACTGAGAGCTATCAAAAGGGCTCCTTGGGACTTCTGCTTCTAGCCATGAAAAAATAACTGGTACTGGACTTACTCTCTCACAATAAATAACTAGGAAAGTGGACAAAAGATACAGAGTAACTGTTTTTAAATATTGGACAGCAGGCAAACACAGGACTTTCATCCCTCAGAGAAGGGAAATAAGCAAGGTAAACTTGATAGTTACCCTGGCTTTCTGTCTGGGAGAACTTTTAAACTACTGAGCAGGAGAGAAGAACCCAACTAGAGCATGGTAGCTTTGCTGTGTTGAGGAGATAGAGATTGAGGTTTGAGAAGAGTGAAGTGACTGGGATTTGCAAAACAGAGTACTAAAGAAAATGGCACTAGTCAGAGAAATAAGTTTACAAATCTGCATGGGGTCATCTTGAATCTTTGTCATCATATTAAGCTGCACATTCATAGGGTAAAAATACAAGGCTAATCAAAGAATAACTACCAAGGAACTGCAAAGCAAAACAATTCCCAAAGCTCACACAGGAATATGAAATGTTTGAGTTCTGATTATCCAAAGTATAATAGAAACCTCATTGAATGTCTAAGGCAATAACTAGAGAATCCAGGAGGGTCTAGATTTAGTAGTTAAATGTCATACCTAACTAGGAAAAATCAGCCAATAGAAATAGACCCAGAAATGATAGAGACAATGTAGTTATCATACAAAGATTTTATTTTTTAAGTTTATTTCATTATTTTGAGAGAGACAGAGACAGCACAAGTGGGGGAGGGGCATAGAGGGAGGGAGAGAGAGAATCCCAGACTCTACACTGCCGGCACAGAGCCCAACATGGGGATTGAACTCTTGAAACCGAGAGATGGTGACCTGAGCCAAAACCAAGAGTTTGACGCTTAACTGACTGCAACACCGAGGCACCCCCATACAAAGACTTTCAGTTATTGTGAATATGACAGAGGATTTAAAGAAAAAAAATAAGCATAATGAAGATAGAAATGTAAAATGCAAAAAAGAAGTAAGTACAAGACCTGAAAACATGAAAAATTCACTAGATGGGCTTAATAGAAGATTTAACATTGCAGAAGCAAAGAACAATAAACTTACATATTAAACCATAGAAACTACCACAACTGAAGGATATTGAGGGAAAAAACTAAAAAAATTAAACAGATCATCAGTGGCATATGAAACAATACCACACAATCTAACATATATGTAATTGTCCATTAAGTGGAAGGGCAGAAAAACTATAGGAAGAAATATTAGCTGGAAGTTTTACAAATTAGATTAAAGATATAAAACACAAATTTGAGAAGTTCAGTGAATCATATGTAGGATAAACACAGAGAATACTACACTAAGACACATAATTAAATTGCTGAAACCAGCAACATTAAGAAAAATTTTAAAACAGGCATAGGAATTTAAAAAAAGATTCCTTGCCCTCAAAGGGCATTGTTTTTCTAGAATCCTTGGGTAAAATGTAAATACTCTCTTTTTCCAGCTTTACTGAGATACAATTGACATATAACATTGTGTAAGTTTAAGGTATATGAAATGTTGATTTGATACATATATATTGCACACTGATTACCACCATAGTATTTACTAATACCTACATCAAGTCACACAACAATCATTTCTTTTTTGTGGTGAGTATATTTAAAATCTCTCTTAGAAACTTTCAAGTATATAATGCAGCATTATTAACTGTAATCAACATGCTGTACATTAGATGCCCCCCCCCAAAATGTAAATATTGTTGATAAGAGGGCACATTATACAATTCAAACTATCCTGTAGAGGAGTTTCAGGATTACGTTGGAATAGGACATCTGATGGAGTGCAGGGCCCTGAGGTAATAGGGCACAAGTTAGTTAAATGTGAATGAGCCCTGGCATATGGTGCAACCTCAGGTGCTGTGTTACTAAGAGGGGAGATAAAAAGATACAGCAGATACATTTTATCAACTTTGAAATCTGGATTCAGGATGATTGTGGCCTCAGACTAAGGATCCCAGTTGGGGCACTCAGTGTTGAAAATAAAAGCTTTTCAAAATTGAAAAAAGACCTATAAAGCCTTACAGAGTTGAATTCTTAAGGTCTGTCCTATTGAGTTAGTTTATTTTTCCTTAGGCACTAAGCCTAAGAGTTCCAAGTCCTGCCCCAAGTGATAGTGGTACCTTGGGTTATGTAATATAAACCATGTATTTGGGGGTGTTACAGTGTGCAAGATTGAAAGAGCAATATAATGAATTTTTTATACTTGAAATGTTAAACTCCACAGTTAACTTTCCATATAAATTACCTAGAGTAATTTAAAAATAAACATAAATATTAGAGATAAATGTTTTCTAGTTTCATTATTTGAACACACAGTGATTATTAATCATCTTGACTAAATTGGAGCTTTCTTTTATATACTATTAGGAAAATATGTAACTTTTAAAATGCCATAGACATTGGTTTAGCTGACTCTGTCATTAGTAACTGTGGAGTTAAAATTTCTTTTAGCAACTTTCTCCTTTTGCCAGTGTTTTCCTAGTGGGAGTTTCCTCTTGGTTTGCTTGCCAACATGATCCTGTTGAGATAGTTTCTGTGGCCTGATATAGATGGTTCTCTGCTTCTAGGTCCCTGCTAGAAAAAGAAGCTCCTAAAACATGCA